>NC_073381.1:73697934-73932422 GCF_028641065.1 Leucoraja erinaceus
ATAAAGGTCAGATATTGCTTGACTAGTCGCTAAATTTTAAAACTTAAAATTGATAGGTTTTGTTCATGAAAAAAAAAAGTTAAGGGTAATGGGCATGTCCCACTAAGGCGACATTTCAGGCGACTGCAGGAGACTATGCAGTCGCGACATGTTCGCAGGTGGTTGCCGGGGAGTCGCCTTCATGGTCGTGAGGAGTTCCTGCATTGTGGGAACTAGTCGCGGCCTCATTATGGTCGCCGTGAATATTTCAACATGTTGAAAAATTAGCGGCGACTAGAATGAAGCCGCCATGGAGAGTAGCGAGAATTCTCGTGCCGTAGGTGGGTCGCCAGGAGGTCCTGGTGGGTTTCCAGGAGGTTGAAGGTTCTCGAAGGTTGTAGCCGGTGCTGACCGGTGAATTTCACTGGCTTATTGGGGGAAAAACATAGGCAGTAGTTTACAGAACCAAGGATGACCGACCGGTAATGTTAAATGTTCGCAGAGCTTCACAGCCGTGTATCTCTGGCTTCTTAAAAGTTGTCTCCACTCCTTCTCCCCCCTCCTCTTTTAAAGGACTTACCGTCCACTGTGCTTTAGCCGTCTTAATTACAGCACCAACCTTCCTGTTCATCGCGGTGTGCGTCTATCACATTGGCTTTGCACCGTGTGAATTTCACTCAGACAGGTGTGTGTGCGTGTGTGCTCGTGTGCGTGTACGTTCGTGTGCGTGTACGTTCGTGTGTGTGCTCGTGTGCGTTCAACTCTGATAGTTGCCGTTCCAGTTGCCAGTTTTTCGGGCAACTTGACAGTCGCTGGCAGTCACCTGGAAAATCGCATAAGTGGGACAGGTGCATAAAGATGCTAAACCAGATTATCAAAGTACCGTCAAAGGTCAGTCTTAATCTCATTGAATGGTGCAAAAGATTCAAGGCCCTAAGCAGCCCTTAATTCTTAACAAGTGAATATCCCTCATCTACTCTTGACTTTTACTACTGCTGACCATTCCACAACGTTCATCAAGTAATACTGAGGTCCAAGTAAATACTTTTATTTCTCTTTATCCAAATTGATTCCTCTGCAACTGTAGAAATATCAAGCTAATTGTCTTGTAATTGCCCAGATCAGCTGTTTCCCTTTTCATATACTGGCATTACATTGGACACTCTCCAATTTTTCCAACATCTCGGTGCTCTCAATCGAGCGCCAATACCATGTCAAGTCGAGTTTATTTGTCACATACGCATATGAGATGTGCAGTGAAATGAAAAGTGGCAATGCTTGCGGATTATGCAAAAAAAAAAATTGGAGATTGTGCAAAAAATAAACATGATAACCTACAAATTCTCTGCTTATTTAAATTAATTAATTCAAGCTCAATATTGTATTCCAGTCCCAACCAATTTAACATAATGAATGGCAGACTGAGTTGACATACCTATAAGAGGTGCTACCTCAAAATGGCAGCCAATATCAAAGACCCACACCATGCTGGCCACACTCTCATTTCACTCCTGGGAAGCTGGTGGAGCAGTTTGACAAAACAGTGATCACCAGGTTCATGAAGAGCTTCTTCTCAACCACCATTGAGCTTTTGAATACCACAAAACAACCATGATGTTGCATGGACTGTCTTTTATTATACTAAGGACTTTGGGATTTTTGCACTGGTTTGAATTTTATTAATTTGAAGTTTTATGTTTATTATTATATTATTTAAGGGTATTGAGTTTACAGGCCAGTTATGCTGCTGCAAATAAGGATTTGATTGTTCCATCGTCGGTACACAAGGCAATTAAATACTCTACTCTTGTTGTGAACAGAGTGGACATTTAAACAGGACGGTCCTTGGGCAGGCCAGATAGATTGCACTAATGAAGTAACCAATTCTTCCAAAGATCCTCTGAACACCCAAAAATGAGTTGAATGGCATCCAGTCCCCCAAAGTACACAAAACAAAGCTTCCTTCATTCAGAATGGTGGGATACATTCACAACTTACAATGCGGTTTGTTCGATGAAGCAAAAGGAGCATTGCTTACAATGAAGCCAGTTCTTCCCTGCCCCAGGGATGTGGGTCCCACCCTACTTGTATGAATTTTCCACAATGATATCGTATACAATGGCAAAATCACAGATATTTTTCCCTGTTGAATCAGCATTCCTGTGCCAAAGATGTTATGTAACTTTATATATAATGGAGGCAGGGAGGGAATGCAGCTTCAGCTTTCTGCTATGCAAACTATTTTTATATTAGCATCAGAATTTTAACCATCATTATTCAGTTTCCACCAGCTTTTCCTTCTGGAACTGAGAAAATGCAATAGTATTTAACTAACATACAAAATAATCAAAGAGTGACAATAAGATGCAAGTAGTAACTCAGCAGTTCAGGCAGCACCTCTGGAGAAAAGGAATATGTGACCTTTTGGGTCGAGACCCTTCTTCATTCTGAAGAAGGGTTTTGACCCAAAATGTCATCTATTCCTTTTCTCGATGAGTTACTTCATCTTTTTCTGTCTATCTTCGGTTTAAACCAGCATCTGTAGTTCCTTCGTACACAATAAGATGCAAGGCTTGGATGTTAATTTAAACATTTGTCTACGAGGCCAATAAATAATCCATGGATGTTAGCCCAGTCCATCATACAAACCAGACTCCCCACCACTGACTCCATCTACGCTTCATGATAATTTAGAAAAGCAGCTAGCATTATCAAAGGCTTGTCCCACACCATCAGGCAAAAGATACAGAAGCTTGAAACTGCGTACCACCAGACTCAGGAACAGCTTCTTTCTCCTTTATCAGGCTGAACGGTCCTTCCATAAGCTAGGATATTGTCCGATTCATCTATAGCTGTACTATTCATCTCTAGCTCTAGTTGCACAGAGCACTAGTGAGACCACACCTGGAGTATTGTGTGCAGTTTTGGTCCCCTAATTTGAGGAAGGACATTCTTGCTATTGAGGGAGTGCAGCGTAGGTTTACAAGCTTAATTCCCGGGATGGTGGGACTGTCATATGCTGAGAGAATAGAGCAGCTGGGCTTGTACACTCTGGAGTTTAGAAGGATGAGAGGATATCTCATTGAAACATATACGATTGTTAAAGGCTTGGACACGCTAGAGGCAGGAAACATGTTCCTGATGTTGGGGGAGTCCAGAACCAGGGGCCACAGTTTAAGAATAAGGAGCAAGTAATTTAGAACGGACACGAGGAAACATTTTTTCTCACAGAGAGTGGTGAGTCTGTGGAATTCTCTGCCTCGGAGGGCGGCGGGGGCAGGTTCTGTGGATGCTTTCAAGAGAGAGCTAGATAGGGGTCTTAAAATAGGGGTCAGGGGTTATGGGGAGAAGGCAGGAAAGGGGTACTGATTGGGGATGATCAGCCATGATCACACTGAATGGCGGTGCTGGCTCGAAGGGCCGAATGGCCTACTCCTGCACCTATTGTCTATTGTGGGCATTGGACTTTTGTCCATACATCTGGTTACGCCAATGCTAAGAACTTAATTCCCCACTCTAACTACTCAATTGCTCTACCCATTTGTTTTTGGTTACACAGCCCATGATGTTCACAGAGTCTTTAAACTCCAGCTCTTGTCCCAGCGTCAGGTTACCCTTCAAGACCAGCTGTTCTGCCCTATTGTATTTAGTCATCCTCCGACAACTGCGGAAATAAAATTGTACACCGTTTAGCCAACGTCATCACAAGAATACTTTCACTTCCTTTATTATCTCTTTTGTGTATAGTGCTCATCTGATTAAAATATGTAAATATCTTGAATATGCAAGTTCTAGGAGCAGAATTAGGCCATTTGGTCCATCAAATCTACTCCGCCATTGAATCATGGCTGATCTATCTTTTCCCCTCAACCCCATTCTCCTGCTTTCGCCCCAATAACCGCTAACAGCTTACTAATGAAGAATCTGTCAATCTCCACCTTAAAAATATCCATTGACTTGGCCTCCATGATAAGGCTGAATGTTTTTCCATCCACAGCCATCTTCACATATTCAAAATAGATAGTCAACTAAAATGGCAAATGACATTCTGCCTTTTATGTACAAAAGAAGAGGTCACGTGTGGTGCAGAAATTGAGCCCCTGTCAATAAAGCCCTCAATGATTCATTGGAAAGTGTTTGTTTTAAAAAATATCAACCGACAGATTTGAATTCACACAAACTTTATCATCCTGTTCCATTGACTAAGCTTTACAATTTATATGATCATCAACATGCAAGTGAAACAACATCTGCAGTGCTACAGACATTAAGGACAAGCTTATCGTAAATAGGATGCATGCAAGTACAATACTGTAGCTTTTCATATAACAATAGAGGCGATATTTACACACAAGATCTTAGTTATGGTTGAACCAAGAAAGAACAATACAAACACCAAGGTGGATGACGTTAAAGTGGAATTGTAGGAAGTAGTTAAACTCATGGAAGGTAGAAGAGGTCAAAGTAAAACAATGAACTTCAGTCACAACTATGCGAGAAGTTGCCAACAGCCTTGTTTCGATGTTATGGATGTAACAAAAACACGACTGAAACAGGAGACAATGGGAAGATTGTGTATTCAATGATATCAAAAGGAAAGGGCAGGTAAAAGGAAAGCAATGGTATAAGAATTGGGGAAGGGAGCATATTAAGATAAACATTTGGGTGCAATAACATGTTTGCAAAGCACAGAGGTTGATTCGTGGATTAAATAAATGGTGCACTGTTGCCCAGTAGACCAGGAGCTTAGTACCCTATCCCTCGGATAGCTAAATGCAGTGCTGACACACTGAAAGTGGAGACAGATTTCATTAATATCTCTTTACAGTGAGAGGTGGCTCATGAGATATGAGAAGTAATTCAAGGACGGCACAGTGGCGCAGTTGCTGCCTTACAGCGCCAAAGACCTGGGTTTGATCCTGACCACGGGTGCTGTCGGTATAGAGTTTGTATGTTCTCTTCATGACTTGCATGGGTTTCCTCCCACACTACAAAGACGTGCAGGTTTGTAGGTTAATTGGCTTTGGTGAAATTGTGAATCGATCGTAGTATGTGTGGGATAGTGTTGGTGTGCGGGGGATCACTGGTCGGCGCAGACTCATTGGGCCAAAGGGTCTGTTTCCGCACTGTATCTCTAAACTAAACGTAAAGTAAATCACGAGTAAGTGATTGACCCCACTTCTATTCAAGCAGATAGCAAGCTCCATTAGATTCTGAGATTGTACCTTTCCCTGGGATTGCAAATGATGGGCCTGGTCATTTTGCCATGCAATATTCTATTCAGTTGGACTTGGCTGCACTATCTGTCTTTTATAGAAAGATTTCTGTGGAAAAACAACTTTGACCAAAAGTCCATCAGACATTGATCAGATCAGAAAGTTCAAATTAACTTTCAGGGGAAGAACACAACTCCTGTGGAATAGTTTCCTAAGCAGTTTGTCAAAGCCATGGGCAGAATGTCTCTTTGCCACAAGAAGCACTAAAACTGCATTTGGCTGGTAGGTGGAGGGAGCCTCCCTTGTCAGATTCTTTCTGCATGGATAGTCTCACTCCCAACGCCTGCTGTCCTTGAGGTGGCCACAATAAAGAGACAATCATCCACCTCCGTGCATTTGAAAAGGTCCAATACAGGATGCAAGGAGTTTGTTGAAGTTGATCCCAAACTGTTCAGAATAGAGAACACTAATCTACAGGCTATTAGAGACTAAAGTCAGCTGGTACTAGAAGATCAACAATGCGTGAAGGAAGTTTAGATTAGAGATAAAGCATGGAAACAGGCCCATCAGCCCACTAAGTCTGTGCCGACCAGCGATCCCCACACATTAACACCATCCTCCATACACTAGGGACAAATTACGATTCTACCAAGCCAATTAACCTACACGTCTTTGGAGTGTGGAAGGAAACCAGAGATCCTGGAGAAAGCCCACGAGGGTCAAGAGGAGAACATACATACTCCGTACAGAAAAGGACCTGTAATCAGGATCAAACCCGGGTCTCTGGCGTTGCAAGGCAGCAACTCTACTGCTGCACCACCATGCGGACCCTAAAAAAAGCATTTTGATCTGTCCAAAACTTGGTCTTCCAGCAAAGTGAGATGTCTGCAAACAAATACAGCTTACTGGCCTTTTACAGGCTACAGGACTACATGCTAAGGGGTGCACTGAAGCTTGGTGCAGCCAACACAAGGGGCTTTGAGAACATGGACTGCACTCGAGCATCCTGCCACTACAGCACAGAAGAGCTCGGTCGTGTGCAACAACCTCTCAAATCCTTTGTGGGTTTATTGCTGAAAGAGGAAATAAGAGCAGCTTTAATGTATTGTAAAGATGCAGTGTTTTAATGGCAGAATTAATGTATTGATTTGATGACATCATGAATGTAAAGAATCCTTAGCCCCACGTTCCCCTCCCTTTTCATCTGTGCTTGAATTGCCTCATATTGTGTTTTGAATTGAATTCTGTCTTTAATTTGTGTACTAGTCATGTCTCTACTATTTATTTCATTTCACTTACGTTTTTCCTCTACTTGCTAAATTTTTGTAAGGTGTCCTTGAGACTCTTGAAAGGCGCCCATAAATAAAATTTATTATTATTAAAGATGTACAGACATTATTTAAATCATGTACAAGAAATCCAATCAAGTTTATTTTTCCCAAATTGCAACAGCATAATTGAAGTGTACATCACATTCTAATATTCTTTATTATGTACACTGTGTATCGTCTTTCTACTGACTAGTTTGCACGCAAAAGCTTTTCATTGTACCTCGGCACATCTGACAATAAACTAAACTAATACTGGAGCACAATATAAAAAGACACGAGCCATGACATTTTTCAAACCAAGGATAAGTTATTAATGCTAAAATCTCCATTCCTGCCGCTCTGTGGCCTTCACCCTGCTACAATTATGTCAACTTCATCCAGTGAAGATTGAATTATAGATATGATTCCTGTATTTCACTGTATTTCTTTGAGAGCAAAATGAGATTTCAAGATTTTACCTTCCTACTCATCTTGCTAAAGACTTCTTGTCTTGGTTATTGGTCATTGTGGAGAAATTCCCCCGAGATTCCCACACCACCCCCGCCTCCAGAGGATGTGTATTCATTTTTAATTTAAAAAAAAATATTCAGAACCATTTTGTCATCTTTCATCTAATCTAGTAGCAACAAATGCAGCCGTTCAAATCAACATCAAGCAGTAATTTTCCTATCAAATGTCTGATGCACGTTAAAATCACAAGCATACAAACACTTACGCACACATGAAAATCACTATGTTGCATTGAAATTCACACAATACGACACATCAAAAGTGTTTGAAAGTTTATCAAAAGACATTCAGCTGATTGCAACATCGTTACATGTTTACTCAAGGAACTGCAGATTCCGGTTTACCAAAAAAAGACAAAGTGCTGGAGTAACTCAGTGGGTCAGACAGCATCATTGAAGTACAACATGATGTCAAGAAAAATTAATCTCATCTGCCATATGGTTGTGAAGAGGATGTTTCTAGTCCAGGGAGAGTTTTGGGCCAAAGGGCACGGCCTCAGAATTAGAAAAATGTGCCTTTAGAACAGAGATGAGGAGGAGTTAAAAGGCCTGTCCCACTAGGCGATTTTTTCAGGGACTGCCGGCATCATTGATTGACGTACCAGGTCACCGAAAAATTTGCGGCGTGATGACGTATTGACGCGCAGTGTTTTTTCAAGTGTCGCAACATTTTTTTGTCGCCGTTGGATTTTGAAATGTTCAAAACCTTTTGGCGACCATGATATGATGCCGGCAGTCACCCCAAAAAAATCATCAAGTTGGACAGGCCCTTTACTTTAACCAGAGGGTCATGTATCTGTGGAATTCTTTGTCACAAACAGTCATTGGGTAAAATGGAGGTTGATACGTTCTTGATTAGTAAGAGCTTCAGTTATAGGGATGAGGCAAACAAATGGGGTTGAGAGGGGAAAAATAGATCAGCCACGATCAAATGGCAGAGCAGGCTCGTCAGGCCAAATGGCCCAATTCCACTCCTGTCGTCTCTGCCCCTTTGTCAGGGAAAATGGCTCGAGTTTAGTTTTCATATCGTAGGAGTGCAGAATACAGTGAAGACATTCCAAATGACAAGAGTCTAACTTACACAGTTTGATCTCTACAAACTTGGTAAAGTATTAATGAACTAAATCTTGGTGTTATTTGCTCAATACTGCCACTGTTTTACGTCATAGCACTGATCCTGATTATTAACTTTCCTAAATAAAAGTCTGGATTTCCTTACCTTGGTTTTTAAACAAAATAATTGTGTTAGACGGACATTGCATGCTGCTGTGGGGATAAATAGCACCATGGAGTCACACTGTGGGTTGACAGAACGTTGGTTAGGCTGCACTTGGAAAATTGCATGCAGTTCTGGTCGCTCCATTACAGGGTGTGGAGGCTTTGGCGGGGGCGTAGAAAAGATTCACCAGAATGCTGACTAGATGAAAGGGTATTAGCAATACGGAGAGCATGGACAAGCTTGGGTTGTTTTCTCTGCAGTGCCAAAGAGAGACCTGATAGATGTCAAATCATGTGAGGCATGGATAGGGTGGACAGCAAGAACCTTTTTTCACAGGGTGGAAATGTCAAAAACTAGAGAGCATAGCTAAGGTGAGATGGGAACAATTTAACGGAGATGTCCGAAACAAAAATGTTTTTTTAGTAACAGTGTGGCTGTCTGGGTTGGTAGTGGAGTCAGATGTAATAGGCATTTACAAGTCTTTTAGAGAGGCACATGAATTTGCAGGGATTGCACTATATGGATCGTGTGCAGACAGAGGAGATTAGTTCATCTTGGCATTACATTCAACATCGTCATGAGGGCTGGTTCCTGTGCAGTATTCTTCTATGTAAACACTAAAACAAAATCTATTTTGCACATTCAGACACAAGGGATTGCTAGAATCTCGAGCAAAAAACAAACTGCTGGAGGAACTCAGAGGGTCAGGCAGCATCTTTTCCCTCCACAGATGCTGCCTGGCCTGCTGATTTCCTCCAGTAGTTTGTTTTCCACTCCATTTTGTATATGATTTTTGATGTTACTGAACTTCCCTTTTACTGTATTGTTATACCATAAATTTAGATGCTGGCAAGTTTTAGCCTGTGCAAAACGATTAAAAAACACTCAAATTCCTGGTTAAAATGTCAAGCATGTATTAATGCAGACTGCAGCTCGCAACAAATTTCCTGCAGCCTGCCACTGCTTTCACCATTATATCGCATGATCTGTGATATTTTATTACTTGCGAACCAGATTAATTGACATTGTGCTCCTGAATCCAAGTTATCAATGCAAATTACCAGCTAAACCTCAGCATCAATTCTTGAAACAGTTTATTCAATATATCTGTCCACCCTGCTATGCCTTTTCCAATGAATGCTGCTTACCAATTTTTTTATTCATTTCCTGGTCACTGTGAATTGTTGGCATTTTACACTGGCATAGCAGTCCAATTACCATCACATTTATTTAAATGACATGTAATTGCTGCATGTAATAATAATTCCACATGCAAGTCTGTGAACTGCTTATAAATGCAATACAAGAGTGTCAGAGGCTGAGAAGAGACCCGATGGAAGTTCATAACATTTATAAATAGGGTAGATAAAATCTTTTGCCCAGGGTAGAAATATCAAATACTAGACAACGCAAGTGGAGTAAAGTTGAAAGACACCTGGGAAAAGTTATGATTTTTCTACTCAGCAGGACAGGCAGCATCTCTGGAGAGAAGGAATGGGTAACGTTTCACATGAAGAAGGGTCTCGACCTGAAACGTCACCCATTCCTTCTCTTCAAAAGGAGTATTGCTCGGTGACAATATTCACAGCATTGAAGTGTGACAAGGAGCACTGGCAAGTGGCTGAACCAGTAAAGGGCAGGGGTAAGGCAGGGTTGCCCACGCTCCTGTCATGTTAGTGTGCTGCTTAGAACCCAAAAGAGAGGTGTCATTGCCAGGTAGTGAGGGCACACAGATTAAAACCTCAGTGTACATGGACAATGCCACCCTCTGCTGCTCTGATCCACAGTAGGACCGCAGATTGATCGGCACCTGCGACCACTCTGAGTTAGCATCGGGAATCAATGTCAACTGCAAATAGAGCGAGTCTATGCTCTTCAGCAACTGGCCCAACCGATCTCCCATCCCCTTCTCCATCAGTTCTGACTACCTGAAGGTGTTGGGGATCTGGTTCAGAGTGGCCGAAGCGTGCAACAAGAATTGCTAGAGTAGATCACAAAGGTCAAGCAAAAATTGATACTGTAGAAACAGTGCTCCCTCTCAATAGCCAGGAAATACTTGGTGTGAGGAACTCTTGGTGTTACCGTCCTCGACACAGGAGTTGCCTGTCCCCCGCTCTGCCTTGGCAATCATCCAAGCCATCTTCTAGTTTATCTGGGGATCAAAGATGATGTAGGTCCAATGGGTTACGGTGCAGAAATCGGCAGACAATGGGGCAAAGGTGTGCCCAACATCGCCTTCACCATGATGGGCACCTTTGTGTGTGGCTGCATCAAGGCTGTGTGTAGAGCAAAAGCACATGGGCACTAAGTGTCATTACGTGAAATTCTAGCTGTCATCTGTGTTGAAGGATGGGCCTGTCACCATTGCCAAGCAATGTGGCAGTCACCTGAACAACGCCGCACCACCTGTCCTTTGTGGAAAAGTTCTTCACCTTTGACCACAAGTCCATCAGACAGTGGTCATCAAGGACAAGCACGCTGCCACAGAGACAGCTACTATGGAGAAGAGAGGGCTGCCCATCATTTCGCAGAGTATGGATTTGCAAAGAGGGTCTGGAGAATGATGCAAAGATCCTGGTCATGGTTCATCCTGAGCAGCTCTGTAATGGAGGACTGTGACTTATCGGCTGTCCCCAGGGACACATTCAGAGACGGACATCAAATGCTGCTGGAAGGTCATCAACTCGGTTGAAAGACTCTCTTTGGTTTGCCTGAAAATTGTTCGCTTCCCAGCAGAGCAAGATGTCCGTCAGGGAATGTCGCCGGACTAGTATCATCAGTTTCAAAGCACAGCAAGGCAAAGTACAGCTGGATTCAAATAAAAAGGAACTGCAGATGCTGATTTATACCAAAGAAAGACAAAATGCTGGAGCAACTTTACAGGTCAGGCAGTATCTCTACAGAACATGTATAGATTATGTTTTCTGTATGTTTGTTCATTCCCTGCACATATACTGTCTAACCCACTGAGTTACTCCAGCACTGTGTGTCATTTACTGCTAAATTGTGATAAATGATTACTTGATAAGTTGAGCCAAGTGAACGATAAGAGCATCATTCTTAGACCAGACTAATTTCCCAATGCAGGAGATTAATTCACACATCCACAAATAACTAAAAGCATGTGAAGAAATAATTTAAGGAAAGCTAATCTTCATCTGAAGTGGCTAATAATCAAAAGTGAACTCAAATAGCCTTGACAAAACTCAATGTGGATATGAATGATCAGCATTGGGCATTGAAAGTTACAAAATATACCAATTTTACAATGTTACCAAGAAAATTTACCACAACAAAGAAATCAGGATTTAAAGGGTTACATTATGACAGGTTGCATAAACTTGACATATATTCCCTTGTGTTTTGAAGATTTAGTTGTGATCAAATTATGGGCTTTGAAATGATAAACAGGAACAGCTGATTCATGGATGCCTTTTCCTCCACAAACCAAGTCAACGTAATCTTAAAAGTAGGAGCAACAAGACGAGTGCCACCAGGAGACTCCTTGTACCTTCTGAAGAGTCCACCAGGGACTATACTGGTGGTTGGACAATTTTTACATTTATCAAGCCAATTAACCTACAAACCTGTATGTCTTTGAAGTGTGGGAGGAAACCGAAGATCTCGGAGAAAACCCATGCAGATCACGGGGAGAATGTACAAACTCCGTACAGACAGCACCCATAGTCGGGATCGAACCTGGGTCTCCGGCACTGCATTTTGCTGTAAGGCAGCAACTCTACACTTTCTTGCACACAAAGAGTGGTGTATTCTGGAGTCCCTTCCTGTGAACAACTGCAGTTTAATTACTGGAGACATAAACAAGGAACCATAGATGCTGGGATCTGGAGGATCAGGCAGCGTCTGTAGAGGGAATAAACAGGCAATGTTTTGGGCCAGACCCTGATCAGATTAGGTATTAAAGCATTTGTAGAGAAACAGACAAACAGTGGATTAATGGTATTAATAAATATCAAAAAACAAAATTCAAGAATCCAAATAGATTTATACTAGGTGCTTATGTTAAACATTACACTTCTGACAGCCTAATTAAGAGCAAAAAATGTGGACAATTAGAAGAAAAAAATTTAAGTGAACCAAAGGCACTTGTTTGGAAAGAGTAAAAGCACCATTGTTACCCAGATGAAAATCAGTCCCACCCATTCATTGAAGACTCTGGAGAGCTGTTTGAACCAAAAATAAAAGTTTCAAATCTTGGACCCTGTGCCACATTCAGCCAACTTAAATTCATGCAATAAAATCCATGTTACCATTTTTAAAAATCTTACCAATGATAGTCCATTTCACCGATTCTCCCCCCCTCCCCACTAATTTTCTACTTAAGAATTTCTCCAAGATATTCAAAACTCAGTTGCCTACAAAATTAGTAGGTCTTGTGACTTTAAGCATACTCTGATATTCACCAAGATCAGGGCTGATCTTATATCTCAGCTCTATTTTCCCCACACTATCCACATATGCCTTGATTCACTTTTTTATCCAGAAATCTATCATTCTCCAGGATAGAGAATGCCAACTATTCATTAGCACTAAGTAAAGAAACATCTAAATGCCACATCTCAACAAGTTCAAAAATAAAATCTGAAGAAGGACCCAGACCCACAACATCACTTATCCACGTTCTCCAGGGATGCTGCCTGACTCACTGAGTTACTCCCGCACTGTGTCTTTCCCCTCCCCCCCACCCCTACATCCTAAATAGGTTGTCCCATATCAAAGGCTGTCACGTTTTGTTCTAGAATATTGTTGCAGAAGAAACAGCCTCCCTGTGTCCATACTGATGAGCCCTGTAAGAATATTATACATTTTAATGTGATCACCTCATATTGCACTGATCTCCAGAAAATACACCCAGTCTATTCAAATCTCTTCTCATGTGATACATCAGCATCCCATTAATCAGGTTGTCAAGTCTTCACTGCACCCCTGCTCTGCCAAATGCATTCTCTTTTTCAGTAAGGAGACTAAAACCGTACAGTGTACATACTCCCAGTGTGTGCTCTCAGCAAACATGTTCTCATCTGTACTGAAATAATCTCATATTGAAAGTCTAACCACAATTAGCATTACTAATTCCTGGTTGCACCAACATATTACCAGTGACCTGCCCCCCTCATTCACCAATATATTAATGAAACATCCCATCCTCATATGTAACTGTAAGTTTACTATTCATTATAACTTTTCTCAATTCCTTCACAATCAGTTAGATTTCCCTCTCACCTCCTCCCCACCACCACTGCAGCTACGCAACAGCCAAGGAACTGCAGATGCTGATTTACTTCAAAGATAGACACAACAATTAATAGGTGACGTTTCGGGTCGAGACCCTTCTTCAGACGAATTGTCTGTACTGATCTCAGCTGAAGCAATCAATGCAAATCATAATTTCATATGCTGGGATCTGGAGGATCAGGCAGCGTCTGTGCTTTCTATGCTTTCACATATCCCTAACTCAGGTAGAAGGCCTTAGCCATTTCCAGATTTCCCCCCTTAAATAAAAATAACAGAAGTTTTAAAAGCGTTTGAAGAACACTTATTAGGTTACTGAACCACAAAAGCCAAACCAGCTTTAAACCTCAACAACTCAGCTTCGACCCACATTGAACCTGAATAGGCCTCTATCAGTGACATCAGGTAAAACAAAAAGCGATGCAAACAAGGTTAAAAAAAATAACAGCAGGTGCAGACGAGCCACGCTTTAAAAGTGACGGTCGAGAATGGAAAACATTTCATCTCAACCCGATTTACAAGGCTCGCTCCAGACTTTTTTGTCCCTGTTTATCAGAGCGATTTTCGGTTTGCACAGATAGAATTGAGTTTCGGAGAGGATACAGAAGTAATTGCACGCCTGCTTCTCTTTTCTTCATGCACACACGCTGCAATGCAATGACTACTTACTTTTCACAGGTTGAGGATTGGACTGTTTCCTCCTGGGCATTTTTCACTTGCAGCTTAAAATTTCCCTGAAACGTTTTTTTTTTAGTTAAAAAAGGCAACATTCGCACGCTTCCAATAACCCTTAACAGGAAAAAAAAGTGAATTTAAACCTGCTCTACTTCCTGCTTCAAACTATCAGCCATTAATGAAACAACAGTCCCTGAGCGTCCAAGTGCAGGAAGGAAATCCATCACTTCCTCCCTCTCCCCCCTCGCTGCATGACCTCATCGCGTACGCACGCCCGGTCGCGACGTCAGGGTGCGTCTACAAGGCCTTCTGGGTATTGTAGTCCGAAAGGAACTTGCAAGTTTACAATAGATGGACACAAAATGCTGGAGTAACTCAGGGGGACAGGCAGCATCTCTGGAGAGAAGGAATGGGTGACGTTTCGGGTCGAGACCCTTCTTCAGTATGAGTGTAAGCCTACAATGTTGCCTATAATGCAGATAGACACACAATTTATTTCGTATAGGAAGGAACTGATCATAAGGACATTCGGCCCATCAAGTCAACATCCTCCAAACCCCTTTTTTCCTGCCTTCTCCCCATAACCTCTGACACCTGTACTAATCAAGAATCTATCTAGCACTGCCCTAAAAGATGACAGGAAGTGTAGGAAGAAACTGTAGATGCTGGTTTACACTGAAGATGGATACAAAAATCTGGAGTAACTCAGTGGGTCAGACAGTATCACTGGGGAAAATGATGATGTTTCGGGTCGAATTTGAATAAGGTCTCGACCCGAAACATCACCTATTCCTTTTCTCCTGAGATGCTGTCTGGCCTGTTGAGCGGGAAAGTAGACTTCAGACTAGAACAAGGCTATTAAAATGGCTATGAACATTATAAAAAGAACCTAAAAGGTGATGGAATGGCTCATTGTTGGCTGAGACAGACACAAAAATGCTGGAGTAACTCAGCGGGTCAGGAGCAACGAAAAGGAATACGTTTCGGGTAAACCCTTCTTCAGATGAGATCATGGGGAGGGAAAGTAGACTATCAGACTATGAACAAGGAAATGGCTATGAACAAGGAACAAGGAAATGGCTCATTGTTGGCTGCGGGGAAGGTGACAACGAGGCATACAATCAGTAAAATTAATCAGGAGGACAGTGAAACTTGTCAGAGAACTAGGGTGGAGAGGGAAAGCAAGGGTTACTTGAAGTTAGATAAATCAATATCCATGCGGCTGAGTTGTAAGCTGCAAAAAAGCTGGAATAACTCAACGGGTCAGGCAGCATCTCTGGAGAAAAATACCTTCTCTCTAGAGATGTTGCCTGACCCACTGAGTTACTCCAGCTTTTTGCGTCATCTTCGGTTTAAACCAGCATCTGCAGTTCCTTTCAACACCTACAATGAAGATTTAAACTACTGCCGTCGGCCACGCCTCAGAAGCTTTGCGAAGATTGTTATTGACCATTGCTGTTTAAAAATAAATATTTCAACAATACTTTCCAGCCTACAAACGGGAACAACAGACTGACTACAATTACCAGAGTGCAGTGCCTTCAACTCTCGATAGTGTCATTTTATAAAGGAAAAAATCGAGTGTTTTATTGTCATCTGTCCCAGATAGAATAACGAAATTCTTATTGGCAGCAGCACAACAGAATTTGTAAACATAGAACAGTGTAAATATATAACAATAATTCAACTTTCTGGATTTATTAACAAATTGCTGGAGTAACTCAGCAGGACAGGGATCATCTCTGGAGAGAACGAATGGGTGACATTTCGCGTCGAGACCTTCAAATCAATTTGAACCATTGCAAAATAAAGACAGACATGTGTATAGACATACAAATATACATACACAATAATCACACAGCTTTCCGGATTTATTAACGTCTGTCTTTATTTTGCAATGGTCCAACTTCACTTGAAGAAGGGTCTCGACCCGAAACGCCACCCATTCCTTCTGCCCAGAGATGCTGCCTGTCCCGCTGAGTGACTCCAGCACTAGTGTCCATCTGCACGGGTCGATGCGCCGTCACAAGTCACGACCACCTTCAATGGGCGCGATGTTTACCCGGGAAGTGATGACGGAGGAGGGTGCGCAGGTTCTGGTGACGTTTTCCGTCGCGTGTGTGGGTCGGGACCGGAAGTGGATCAGCTGTTGTGGGGCCGAGCGGCGGCGGCGGCGGCGGCGGGCAGATCAGGGAGATGAGGGAGATGAGGGAGGCGGCGAGCAGGCAGGTGAAGTAAGTCAATAAATAATAAATAATAAATAAATAAGTGACCAGCAGGCCTGTCACTGTCACTGTCAGTCACTGTTCCGCCTCTGCCCACCAACGACAGCAGCCTGGTGTCGCAATGAAGCTCTCGGTTTAAGGTACCTCGGAGTTAAGGGATCTCGTATCTTGCTTTGAGAAAGGCTCGAATTCTCCCTCCCCCCCCTTGTGATACTTGGGGACAATTAGAAGAAGGGACAATCTACTCTTTTCGCTGCTGAAACCCCAGTCTAATCTCATTCCAATCTCTTCGCTAAATTCGCTGACCTTACCTTTGATTTTGTCCGTGATCTGTCGACGTGGGCCTTTGGCAGGGATGTTTTAAAGCCATTTAATATTGCAATTGCTTATCCGCTTCTGTCCAGCAATCTCTGCAGTTGGAAGGTTTCTGTCGGAGGGTAGACTGCAGTAAAGGAGGATCTGTGAGTTAAAATCCTCTGCCTCTAACTTCTGTCGACAATTTGAACTGACTTTGTTGTAACGTTAAAAGTCTGGCGTTGCAGTCCAATGCGTTTATCCATTTCCGTGACGGAATGCTGGTGAGCAGTTCACTTCAATGCCTGGATAAAATTTGTATCAATAAATTGCTATTATGGATCATAATTTGCTCCAAGGATGTAAATATAAATTACTCTCTTCAATTTCATTTTGCGTTTTGAATAGAAGCCAATTTTGCAAATGGGTCCTTTGATTCATTTGAAAATCAAATACTGCAGATGCTAGAAATGTGTAATAAAACCAGTATTCAGGTCATATGACATTCTGTGGAGAAGAGCTAGTTAAAATTTTGGGTCATTGACCTAACGAAGAATCAATGACTGAAACCTTAACTGATTCACTCTCCACAGAATAGAGCTTTCACTCTGATTTCTTATAAAATCTGTTATCATCCTTTGTGTACCTTTCTGTTTAGTATACTTCAATTCTTTTCAATAAATTAATAATCCAGAACCAGGGGCTCCAGTTTAGAATAAGGAGTAAGCCATTTAGAACAGAGATTAGGAAAAGCTTTTTCACCCAAAGAGTTGTGCATCTGTGTTTCTCTGCCTCAGAAGGCAGTGGAGGCCAATAATCTGGATGCTTTCAAGAGAGAGTGAGATAGAGCTCAAGATAGCGGAGTCAAGGGACATGGGGAGAAGGCTGGAACGGGGTACTGATTGTGGATGATCAGCCATGATCACAGCGAATGGCAGTGCTGGCTCGAAGGGCCGAATGGCCTACTCCTGTCTATTGTCTATTGTCTATAATGATAGGGGCTGATGTCTCCCCTCTCCTATTGGGTAGAAGATACAAAAGTTGAAAACACGTGCTATCAGATTCAAGAACAGTCCTTTCATAAGCTGGGGTATAGTCTCGATCGTTCAACCTACGTCATTGGGGATCATGGACTTTGTTTCTGTAACCATAACGTTATAATACTGTAACATTATTTTGAATTCTGGTATTTTTCTCATTGCTCTACCTGTTGTATTTGTGGATAAAATGCAAACAAAGCTTCACACAGTATATGTGACAATAATAAACCAACACCAATGGCCATGCTGTTTTGGAGTAAAGGTTCAATTTGGGTATTTAGTTATGAGAAAAGGTTGGATAGGTTGGCCTTTTTATTTGTAGTGTAGGAGGCTGAGGGGTGACCTTATTTATGTGTTCAAGATCATGAGGGGCATGGATAAAATGAACACTCAAAGTCGAGGATCAAGGGTTCCAAAGTTAGAGGACATTTGTTAAAGGTGAAAAGGGATAGTTTTAAGAGGAACCTCAGGGGCAACCTTTTCACTCAGAGCGTAGTCCATATCTGGATTGTGCTGCCAGAGGAAGCTATAGAAGTGGATACAATTACGATTTTTCAAATAATTTGGACAGATATATCAATTGGAAGGGTTTTGTGGGCTTGGGGACAAATACAGACAAGTGGGACTATGTGCCGACTTGATCGGCATGGACAAGGTGGACCAAATGGCCTGTTTCAGTGCTGTATAGTTCTATGATGTTGATTTAAGGAGACTGTTGTTAAAGCATCATTTATTTACGAATGGACAGTACCTGTTTTGGTTTTTTTATTACAAAATGCTGTAATGCTAAATGCCGATGAGTTTTCATTATTTTAATATTTTGATCGAAACTTTGACTCGAGAAAGAAAATAGGCTCTGCTGGGTAAACATTGCAGAAACTGGAAACTTCCAACTCTTAACCCCACCTCATTCAGGTATTCCATTATTATACTTCAATTTTTTACTCTACTCTGAGCGAGAACCTTGCAGCACTCTGCTGTTTTGCACTTGTTGTGTTTATTGTTGTATTTATCATTTCTGTATGTATACTGTTTACTCTGAACATGATATGAACAAGAACATTGATTGCACATATGACAGGGTGGAGGAGGAGAAAGCTGGAAAGGAGGAGGGGCAAGACAAATATTAGCAGGTAATGGGTTGATAGAGATTAGTGCGGGAGGGTTGATAGGCAGATGGTTGGACAAAGGAGATGAAAAAACAGCAGGTGTGAGACAAAATGATTGAAGAGTTGCAAATTGTGAAGCTAGAGAAAGGAATGTGGATGGAAGGAGAGGGGAGAAAGAGATGTGGGGGTAGGAGGGAGGAGGAGTGTTGTACTTGCCTAAAATTGGACAGACCAATGTTCAGACCGTTGGGTTGCAGGCTACCCAAGCGGAATATGACGTAATGTTCCTTAAGTTTACATGTGGCCTCACTCTAGCAATGAATGAGTCTAGGACAAAGAGGTCAGTATGGGAATGGGAAGAGGAGTTAAAATGGGTAGCAACGGGGAGATCCAGAAGGCTCTGATGTACCAAGCACAAGTGTTCGACGAAACGGTGTGTGTTGTTTGGAGCATAATTGGGCATAAAATGCTGAGCAATTAATTTATAATGTGCAAACTTTGGCTTGACAGCATAAAAATCCTGTTGTTTTATAATTTAATTACCAATAGCTATTTTTTGCTGATGACCATGTCTAACTTTACTGATGAATTTAGTGTTTGGGTGGAAATACTTAGAGTAAACATTATTTACTAACTTTTTTCACCTCATCCACTGATACAAGCACCGCTATCTCCTTCTCTGCCCTGTCTACTGGATTGGGTTCCTCCACAGTTCTCAGTTATTATGCAGCATTGAATGGGGTTCTCTGAGCTCTTTAACTATAATCTTCTACGGGTTTCCACACATCCAAAACACTTTCCTCTTTTCTGGAAGGTCCCCTACTATCATTGCGCCCAGTTTTTTCCGCATTCAGCTATTCAGCATTTCATAATCATAATCATACTTTATAAGCCAAGTATGTTTTGCAACATACGAGGCATTTGATTTGCCATAAAGTCATACCAATAAAAAGCAACAGAACACACAAAATACATTTTAGCATAAACATCCACCACAGTAACTCCTCCACAGTCCTCACCGTGATAGAAGGTGAAAAAAAAGTTCAATCTCTTCCTTTGTCCTCCAGTGGTCGGGGGCCTCTAACCTTCCACTGACAGGATGATCTTACTCCCATAGTCGACAGTGGGCCTCCTCGTCGGGGTAATCAAGCTCCTGCATCAGGGGGAATCTCAGCTCCCCCGCGCCGGGCGATCTACCCCGGGACGGGGCTAGTCGAATGTCATGCATATTTTGGAGCTTCCCGACGTCGGTCTCAACCCGAGACTGCGAGCTCCTTGATGTTAAAGTCCGCAGAACGCGGTTGGAGCGTCGATCCCAGGCAAGGAATCGGCTCCGATGATAAGTCCGCGCCCCGTGGTGGGGCTCAAAGTCAGTCCGGAGCAAGGACTCCAGCTCCATGATGTTAGGCCGCAGAGCGACCGGAGTTACGATCTGGAAAAGAATCGCATCTCTGGCAAGGTAAACGATTGGTAAATAAGTCTCCCCCAACCCCCCCCCGCCCCCATCCCCCACATAAAACAAACCAGAGAACATTAACACATACTTTTTAAACACACTAAAAATAACAACAACAAAAAAGACGAAAGGGACAGAGACTGGAGGCGAGGCTGCCATCGAAGCACCATCCGGTGGATATTGAAAATTGAAATTCTTCTAAGACCTTGGTGTGGCCACAGAGCCTTTCTCCTCTGCCTTCTGCCCTTCACCCACCTTTGCTCCTACAATAGTACCAGTCTTGTTCTTTCTGAGCTGACTTTCTACCCCTACCACCCTGCTGATTTAAAAAATATGAAAAACCTATAGTTTTGAATATAGACTTCAAACCTACAGTTTTTGCTTGTTTTCCCTTAACTATTTGCTATTTACCATTTATCTTCTCTCGCTCATTTGCTCTGAGCCTTTATATACATGGTAGGCTCTTCAGAAATATAGACACGGAATTGCAGGTGCTGGTTTACAAATGAAAAGACACCATGTGCTGGAGCAACACAGTCAGTCAGGCAACATCTCTGGAGAACATGGATTAATTGTAATGTTGAATAGAAATGGATTATTCGTATTCTTGAAAGAAATGTTTTCAAATCTCTGTGTGTAGAAATAAGGTATATACAGTGCCCTCCACATGTGATTTTTTTTCCCACTACAAATCTCAAATTGTGGAGTACAGAGGCAAATAAATAAATGATGGGTCTTTGTCCCAAACATTATGGAGGGTACTTAATTTAGTATGCATTTTGTAAAGTTACAAGGCAGTACAGTTGACCATAAATGTTCTGATGATACTGATGACAATTGCTATTTGCCCATTGATTAATATGATGGTACTGTATGGTACTGTATTTCCCGGCAATGAAGACACACCTGCGTCAAAGACGCACCCCAATTTTGAGTTGCTAATTTTTTTAAAAAGGATGGCGGAACAGGATCAAGAGTTTGGTTTAGTCCAGGTGTCGGCAACCATTTTTGCATAGGGGCCAGGGCCTATGTTTGTGAGTGGATGGCGGGCCACATCTATCGCTATAGTTAATAAATGGAGATAATAATAACTAAATTAGTAATAATACATATAAATATTACAAAAATTAGTTATATTACATATTGCTCGTGTTTTTCAATTAGTTCTCTGCAGTTCCAGATCGCCTGCATGCCCTGGAACTGGCTTCAATTCCCAGATCCCTTGCATCCCCGGGACTGGCTGCAGTTCCCAGATCGTTCACGTCCCTGGGACTGGCTGCAGCGCCCACGTCACCTGTGAGCTCCGGGACTAGCTGCAGTTCCCAGGTCGCAGCCACCCGAGCTACTGAGTGAGTTGCTGGCATGATCCACGACCCCCTCCTTCTCAACGCTCCTGCCCTCCCCGCAACTTAACCCATGCGGCCCAGCCTTGCTGACCCGGTCCAGACTCCCCACACGCTGTGGAAGGAACTATTTTCCACCCCAGCGGTGCTGTCCTTTTACAGCCCCTGTACTGAGGGATAGCCAAGTCTATATTTCTTGGCTAACAATTTAACCTTCGGCCTCCAAGACGCAGGTAAATTTTCAGGCCTTATTTTAGGGTTAAAAAAATAGCGTCTTCATTGCCAGGATATACGGTAATTTATTGTGAGGTGATTACATTAAAACTTCATCTGTAGTACTTCTAAAACACTTTTTTGTTGCCCCAGCCCCCAGTACTTTGCCCTGGTGTTCACATCAAACACAATGCATTATTGAAAAGATAATATGTATTCTTAATCTCCTGCATGTCTTTCACAATTCAAGTGAATGTAATGTAGTAATGTTAAATTCCCACCTTTCAACCACACTGAAAAAATCTGTAATGTATTGGGAATTGTTATTTGAAGGTAACTAATGTGGTTTGTATAAGTTTGAACAGAACGCTTGTCGGTAGTTATTGTGGAGTTACTGAATGACACTTGTCTGACAGAAAAATAGTTTGATATAATAGTTGCTGTTTATCAGGGGTTGGATAACAAGCACACTGTGTGCACAAACCCAAGGTGCTGATATATCAGTCGAGCTGCAGCAGCATTCTCAGGATCTCTCAGACAATGGGTCATTGACATGAAACGTTAGCTGTGTTTTACCCCTTGGATGCTGGCTGACCTGAGTGTTTCCAGCATACACTCGTTTAGTTTTTTTTTGTCAGCAAGGTCGTTTACCTAATTTCAGAATTGATAACTGATCCAAATGTATAACTTTGAGAGTAATATTAATCCCCTTTGCCCCTCTTTAAAAAAAAATGATCATAAGGGAGGATAGTTGATTAAATTGTAAACCATTGAAAACAGGATCCCTAAGGACTTTTTCACTGTACCTCGGTACACTTAACCATAGAGTCATACATCGCGGAAACAGGCCCTTTGGCCCAACTTGCCTACGTTGACCAACATGCCCCATCTACACTAGTCCCACTGCCTGTGTTTTACCTATAACCCTCCAAACCTATTCTATCCATGTACCTATCTAAATGCGTATTAAGCATTGCGATAGTACCTGCCTCAACTCCTTTCTCTGACATCTCGTTCCCTACACTCACCACCCCTTGTGTAAAACCGTTATCCCTCCGGTTCCTATTCAATCTTGCTCCCCTCTCCCCAGACCTATGTCCTCTGGTTCTTGAATCCTATTCTGGCCAACAGACTCCATGTGTTTACCCAATTTATTCCTCTCATGATTTTGTACACCTCTATAAGATCACCCCTCATATTCCTGTGCTCCACGGAATAAACACCTTGCCTGCTCAACCTCTTCCTAGAGTCCTGGCAACATCCTCATAAATCTTCTCTGCACCCTTTCCAGCTTGGCAACATCTTTTCTATAACATGGTAACCAAAACTGAATACAATACTCCAACTGTGGCCTCACCAACATCCTACATAACTGCATAACCTCCCAACTTCTATGCTCAATACTCTGATTGATGAAGGCCAAGCGCCGAAAGCCTTTTTGACACTCTATCTGCCAGTCACGCCAGTTTCAAGGAACTATGTACCTACGCTCCTAGATCCCTCTGTTCCACAACACTCCCCAGAGCCCTCCCATTCACTGTATCATAATAAACTCAACAAAAATACTGAGCATTAGACAAAATCTTGAATTTTCCAGTCTAACCAAACTATAAACTAGGTATGTGTAAGAAAGAAATGCAGATGCTGGTTTAAATTGAAGATAGACAAAAAATGTTGGAGTAACTCAGCGGGACAGGCAGCATCTCTGGAGAGAAGGAATCGGTGATATTACGGAAACATAGAAAATAGGTGCAGGAGGAGGACATTTGGCCCTTCGAGCCAGCCATTCATTGTGATCATGGCTGATCATCCACAATCAGCAACCCGTGTCTGCCTCCTCCCCATACCCCTTGATTCCGCTAGCCCCAAGAACTCTAACTCTCTTTTAAATTCATCCAGTGAATTGGCATCCACTGCCTTCTGTGGCAGAGGATTCCCCAAATTCACAATTCTCTGGATGAAAATGTTTTTTTCTCATCTCGGTTTTAAATGGCCTCCCCTTTATTCTTAGACTGTGGCCCTTGCTTCTGGACTCCCCAACATTAGGAACATTTTTCCTACATCTAACTTGTCCAGTCCTTTTATAATGTTATATGTTTCCATAAGATTCCCTCTCATCCTTCTAAATTCCAGTGAATACAAGCCCAGTCTCCAATCTTTCCTCATATTACAGTCTCGCCATCCTGGGGATTAACCTTGTGAACCTATGCCGCACTCCCTCAATAGCAATGTCCTTCCTCAAATTATGAAACCAAAACTGCACACAATACTCCAGATGTGGTCTCACCAGGGCCCTGTACAACTGCAGAAGGACCTCTTTACTCCTATACTCAAATCCTCTTGTTATGAAAGCCAACATGCATTAGCTTTCTTCACTGCCTGCTGTACCTGAAGGTTTACTTTCAGTGACTGGCGTACAAGGACACCCAAGTCTCGTTGCACTTCACTTTTTGCTAATCTGACACCATCGAGATAATAATCTTGCCGCCAAAGTGGATAACCTCACTCACATTTATCTACATTATACTGCATCTGCCATGTATCTGCCCGCTCACTCAACCTGTCCAAGTCACCCTGCAACCTCCTCTTCGCAGTTCACTCTGCCACGCAACTTTGTGTCATCTGCAAATTTGCTAGTGTTACTTTTAATTCCATCATCAAAATCATTAATATATAATGTAAATAGTTGCGGCCTCAGCACCGAGCCTTGCCATTGCCTGCCATTCTGACAGGGACCCGTTTATTCCTACTCTTTGTTTCCTGTCTGCCAACCAATTCTCTATCCATGTCAATACCCTACCCCCAATACCATGTGCATTCCGCTGAGTTACTTCAGCATTTTGTATGAACTAGGTATAATATCCTTAATGCAACAGCAACTTTGAAACAAACCTATTCATATCGCACGGTGCAATCAAAATATAAGGAAGGATTATTTAATTTTGTCAATAATTATTTTTCAACCCTCGCCCACACTGGGATTAAAAAGCAACCTGGACTATTGATGAAAAAGCACAGGGCTCTATGTTTTCTGAAGCATTGAAGGCAGGTTAAGTCCATGAATTTCCTGGAAGGGTTGGGTAACTGTATAGCAACCTGGACTTTAGCCAAATCCTGTTTTTGTTGTTGTCTTTTGAATATTTAACCTGCTGTTCTTTTTAGGCTTGAGGAACCAGCAAGAATTTTAATGAGAGAGGCAAAAAGGTCGAACTAACACCAATAATATTTGAATCAATCGATTGGAAAGCAAAATAGCATTGGTATCAGAGCTCCTGTTATGCAATATTCCTGGAATGGAGCAGCAATGTTAGTTCACTTTTTGTGTACTGTCCAATGTTTCCCAGTGTCTCTCTCTGGTCTGTACTGAATTAGATCTTTATTGATTTGGTGTTGGTGAATTTTCAGATAGACCTAAAGTTTTTATTTTCATTTGACCTCAATGGAAAGCTGGATATTTCTATAATCAACGGCTAATCTACAACATTAAGATTGACAAGCCACAAATATTACTGAGATTTCAATTTGTTCTGAGTGTGCCATTTGCCTTGTTAAACTTTGGCCCTTCGACTGTTGATGTATTTATTATACTAGGCATTTTGAACCAAGTGGCTTTTCAATATTTTAGAGTTCACAAGTTATTCTTACAAATACATTTAGTTATAGCACCACAAAGTTGTAAATCAGAATGTTGCATGCCAGGGTGAACTCTTCATTCTTCCAACTCTGTCCACCTTTGCATCCCGACTCAGTACTCTTTCCCCCCACCCCACATCTTCTCCTTCTTGTTATCATGTCTCCTTCAACTATTTTCTATGTTTCTATGTAACAATGGGTGCGTAAAAGTTTATTTTAATGACCTCTGTTTCATTCTCCAATTTCTTTTGCCCTATTATATTTGTTCTGCTAATGATCCTTGGCACACCAAAAGTGGACATCCTTTCCACCAGTTACAAAGTGCTTGACTGAGTCTGTCCATTTCAAACATTTGCTTCCTCTCCTCTCTTTGCATATCGAGCCAAGATAACATTTATTTTATCCTTGTCTGCCACCCTCCCAAGTTGAAATTCTGCCACCTTCAACAAGGCATACCTGCCTCCTCTCAGATTCACAGCATTATCACCACTCCTGCTCCTGATGGGCTTTGATCTCTACATACAAATGTATTCTGGTGGTGATTTGTTAATTTACTATTTATTGCCCATTCCTAACGCCTTTGAAATGCTGGTGGGCCACCAATATTAAGTGCTCGAGACCCCCTGATGAAGATACTCCCATCAAGTAATTACATTTTAAAAAGTATTAACTTTTTAATAAAAAGCTTCATCACAATATATTGTTTTTATTTTTAGAAACTTTATGGCGCATGAAAAATAGCTTTTCAGATGGGCGGCACAGTGGAGCAGCGGCAGAGTTGCTGCCGTTCAGCACTACAGACCCTTGTTCCAACCTGATTATGGGTGCTAACTGTTCGAAGTGTGTACGTTCTGCCTGTGACCGTGGATTTTCTTCCGGTATTCTGGTTTCCTCCCACATTCCAAAGAAGAACATTTTCAATCATACTAGAATAGTGAGACTCAATTGAGTGTGTTGAGTTCAGGTTGGATTGAGATGGGTATGTGTCCTGATACAGCTGTTGGATTGGGTTGATTATGCTATGCTGGCCCAGCTCAATACTTGTCAATGTTTTTGTCTTCTGCTCTTGACGAATATTTGGTGTTTTATTCTCAAACAAAAATAATAATGACACACTGGTGCAGCGGTAGAGTTGCTGCCTGACAGCGTCAGAGACCTGGGCTCCAACCTGACTTCAGGTGCTGTCTGTATGGTTTATACATGCTCCCTGTATCCGCATGAGTTTCCTCCGGGTGCTCCGGTTTCCACCCACCTTTCAAAGATGTCCAGGACTGTAGGAAACTGGCTTCTATAAATTTTCCCTAGAGTGTAGAATTGAACCAGTATATGGGGTAATCATTGGTGGGCACAGATTGGTGGGCTGAAGAGCCTGGCCTGTTTATACTAAACTAAAAATGGAGTAACTATGATTGTAGCATCTATACTGTTGGCTGTGCTGTGCATAAGAATTAAATAATTGTCAAACTTGAGGAGGGTTTGGATTGTCGATTGTTTGGATTATTGATTGGATGAGGTTTTATTTTGCACTCAAGCAGACCTCGAATCTGACTGAGTTTAAACTAATTATTGCCATTCATCACTCAAGCCACTTCAAAGGGAGGTACTAATTTATGAAAATAGATACTTACATTAGGGTAAATGAGATGCGCAAGTGAGCTAAATCTGTTTTTTGTTGGTTTTGGCTTGCTGCCTGCTATTCCGGCTCGCCCTCACTTAACCGGAGCTAACAGTGGAAAGCCTATTCAGTCGACTTTCTGAAGCCAGAAGTGTTTTCCAAGATCGTATGTGTGAGGACCCGCCCCTGAATACCCTGACAACATTTTATTGGAGGTCCAGGCAGAGTGTTACTTATTGTCAAGACCTGTTATCTTATTTCTTATTGCAGTTTTTTAAAGAGTAGAAAATAATTGTGTGATTTTCTTTCGCATGGTGAAATTCTTCATTCAATTGAAATGGGGACTGACCAAATGGATGATAATGGATGAAGTAAAGATGTATCTATCGTACTGTTTATACATTTATCAGAGTTGATCAAAGGTGCAGTAACGCAAATGCTTTAAAGGGTTCATTTGAAGGCAGTAACTGGTTATGCAAATATGAAAGCTAAAAGATCTTTTGAACAGAGAATATCCCAATTCGTATTTTATGGGTGTTGTTGAAGGGAGGGAAATTACCTTGGGAGCAGAGTATCCAAAGGTCTGTCTGTAAATGTGACAAATAAACACTCTTGACTTTTAGACACAAAAAGCTGGAGTAACTCAGCAGGACAGGCAGCATTTCTGGAGTGAAGGAATGGGTGCGTTTCGGATCGTGACCCTTCAAAGGTCTGAAGAAGGGTCTCGACTCGAAACATCACCAATTCCTTCTCTCCCGAGATGCTGCCTGTCCTGCTGAATTACTCCAGCTTTTTGTGTCTATCGGTTTAAACCAGCATCTGCCGTTCCTTCCTAAACTCTTGACTTTTAACTCGCTTGTAACCTGTTGCCAAGACAACAACAATGTCAGCCAAACAAATTGTGATTGTGATTGACTTCAAGAAGCGATGCAGTGTAACATCACCCATTCCTTCTCTCCAGAAATGCTGCGTTACTCCAGCATTTTGTGTCTATCGGCATGTTTTGTGCCTATTGGTAAGTTCAGCACATTCCCAGCAACCTTCACCAGCTTCTTCAGATGCACCGCAGAAAGCATTTTATCGGGATGCATCACAGCATGGTTTGTCAACAGCTCCATCTGAGACCAAGAAATTGCAGAGAATTGTAGGATGTTGCCTGGTCCAACATGCAAACCAAACTCCTTTCTCCAAACTCTATCTACACTTAAGGCTGCATCGCCAGCATAATCAAGAACCAGTCTCACCCCTGTCACTCAGTCTTCTCCCCACACCCACTGGGCAAGAGGTACAGAAGTTTGAAAATGCACACCTCCAGATTCAGGGGCAGTTTCTTCCCAGCTGTTATCAGGCAACTGAACTATCCTCTCACCAACTGGAGAATGGGCCTGACCTCCCTTCAACCTCATGGAGACCTTCAATCAATCTACAATCAGATTTTACTGGACGTTATTTTGCACTAAACATTATAGCCTTTATCCTGTATCTCCACATTGCATACGGCTTGATTGTAATCATGTAAAGTTTTTTTTGCTGACTGGATAACACACAGCAAAATTGCTTTTCACTACACCTCGGTATATGTGACAATAATAAACTAAGCTCAACTGGGCATGGAGGCAAATAACGTGGAATAATTAGCATAATTGGTGGGGTGAATGGTCTAATTTTACTCCTATAACTTATGAACATAAACATTCAATTCAATTACAAGACTTTAAATTAGGATAAATCCTCAAGAAAGGTATCACTGACTTAACAGTAATTGTGACTGTCAATTAGTTGAGGTCGTTTCCCAAAAGTATTTCTATGAATTTTTGCATTGTATTTGAAGTCATTTTTTGCCTCAGTATTTTACTTGTTTTCTCATCATTTGTGTCCATTACATAGAAATGTATACATCAGTGTGGATTTGTTTTTATCTTGAATCAGAATATACCTGAACATTGTTGTTGGTTGAGATGATTTTAAGCTTGGCTTTTTACCTGGTTTACTATACTTAAGGTAGTATCCTACAACGGGCTGCATGCCAATGTGCTTTCGAAGGAATTCCAGTTTCCAATTCGAATTTTAGATCATGCTGAAAATTGCATTTTGCATTGTTGTCAGCTGGCAGCCAGTGCATTTGTTATCTTATCATGTACCTTGCTTGTACTCTATATGTAGACTACAACATGCGAAAGGATTGACTGGTAGAAGTTCTGCTTGGAAATTAAGACTTGAGTTTACACCTCAGGAATGCATGGGTCGAGGGAAGACAAAAACTAACAACACTAGTTTTTTTTTAATTGTTGCTGCAAACCAGATTAAAACATAGGAAATGCTGGGCACACTCAGCAGGTCAGACATTATGTGGGGAGAAAAAATATGAGTTACTGCTCTAGGTTGATTACCTTTCATCAGAGATAGAAAAAGTTAGAAAACATGCAAGTTGTAATTTCAAAGAAGGGAGATTGGTGGAGAAAACAAAATAAATAAATGAACAAACTGCTGGAGGAACTCAGCGGGTCAGGTGGCATCTGTAGAGGCAGAAAGATGGTTAATATTTGTGTGAAAGCCCTTCATTCAGGCTGGCACAGTGACACAGCAGTAGAGTTGTTTTCTTAGACCAGCCAGAGACTCGGGATTGATCCTGACAACGGCTGTTGTCTGAAATTTGTACATTCTCCCTAAGGCCACGTAGGTTTTCTCCAGGAGTTCCGGTTTCCTCCCACATCCCAAAGACTAGTGTACGGATGATTGCTGGTCAGTGCGGACTTAGTGGGCTGAAGGCCTGTTTCCACACTTTATCTCTAAACTAATTAAAACTGAATCAACTCTTGCCTAATCTGCTGAGTTGCTCCATTAGTTTTTATGCTCCATTATACAACAAATGCAGTCCCCTGAGTCTCCAAAACAAAGGAAATGTTTGGAAAACTGGAGAACGAGTGACTGAATGATACAAACATAGGTGATGCTGGGTTGTTAACTGAAACTGATCAATGAAGACCAATGAAGATCAATTTGAAGCCAAAATGCCTTTTATCACATCAACAAAAATTGATATTACATAGAAGATAACATTGGGAATCTTGGCTAAATTGGAAAAGATTTTGGTGGCATAGTGATTTCATCAATGGATGCTATTGTAACTTCCATTAAGACAAGTTGTTTTGTTAATTCATGGGAAGCCCTGAAAGAGGGTCGCAATTGGCCTTGCATTTTCTCTTGACTTCCCACTGCTGAATAATTCCAGTAACTTTTCCAGGAAATTCATTACATATGCTAACAAACCAAGATGGGCATGTTGAGATTTGAATTCTCTCCCTTGTGTTTGGGAGAGTCAGTTGGAACACGAAACTGAACTATTATTTTACCATTTTAAAAACATCAATTCTAATGATATTGTTGCATAATTCAGAATGTTGTGCAATCGGATTTTGCTATTACTGAAGGCAATGTGCAATTACGTATAGGCATTCCCTGTGTTACACAAGGGTTCAGTTCCTGACAACTGTCTAGTTTAGTTCTGAGATACAGCATGGAAACAGGCCGAGTCCACACCAACCAACGATCCCCACAAATTATCCGACATACACTAGGGACAATTTACATTTATACCAAGCCAATTAACCTACAAAGCTGTAAATCTTTGGAGTGTGGGAGGAAACTGAAGATCTCAAAGAAAACCCAGGCGGTCACGGGGAGAATGCACAAACTCCGTACAAACAGCACCATTGTCGGGATCGAACCCGGGTCTCTGGCGCTGCAAGCGCAGTAAGGCAGCAATTCTACTGTTGCGCCACTGAGGAGACTCTTTTTCTTCTTTAACTACAGTGCATTCAGAAAGTGTTCAGACCCCTTCATTTATTTCTACATTTTGGTACGTTGCAGCCTTATTTAAAAATGGATTAAATTCTTTTTTTTATCATCAATCTACACACAATACTCCAGAATGAAGAAGCGAAAACAGGTGTTTAGAAATGTTTGCAAAATAATTAAAAGGATATAACTGAAATATCACATTTACATAAGTATTCAGACCCTTTTCTATGACACTCAAAATTGAGCTTAGATTCATCCAGTTTCCATTGATTATCCTTGAGATGTTTGATTGGAGTCCACCAGTTGTAAATTGATTGTACACGAGTTGGAAAGGCAGACATCTGTCCATATAAGGTCCCACAGTTGACAGTGCATGTCAGAGCAAAAACCAAGCCATGAAGACAAGTTGGAAGGTTAGTTGGAAAGGGATTGATTTTGCATATTAAGGAAATCAAAGTATGTAGGGATAATGTAAGCAAATGCCAATGAGATAGAGGATCAGCCACACTGCTTGATGAAGCTCAAAGAGCTGGATAGCATTCTGCTGCTCCTGCTTTATAAACCCCCCAATTTTAAACATGTGCACAGTCCCATAAATAAATTATTAATTACTATTCAAAATACAAATTTATATATCAGCCTGCAGTGAAGTAAGTAAGATGTCAGTAGGATTTGAGTATAGGAGCAGGGAGGTTCTACTGCAGTTGTACAGGGTCTTGGTGAGACCACACCTGGAGTATTGCGTACAGTTTTGGTCTCCTAATCTGAGGAAAGACATTCTTGCCCTAGAGGGAGTACAGAGAAGGTTCACCAGACTGATTCCTGGGATGTCAGGACTGTCTTATGAAGAAAGACTGGATAGACTTGGCTTGTACTCGCTAGAATTTAGAAGGTTGAGGGGGGATCTTATAGAAACTTACAAAATTCTTAAGGGGTTGGACAGGCTAGATGCAGGAAGATTGTTCCCGATGTTGGGGAAGTCCAGAACAAGGCGTCACAGTTTAAGGATAAGGGGAAAATCTTTTAAGACCGAGATGAGAAAAACATTTTTCACACAGAGAGTGGTGAATATCTGGAATTCTCTGCCACAGAAAGTAGTTGAGGCCAGTTCATTGGCTATATTCAAGAGGTAGTTAGATGTGGCCCTTGTGGCTAAAGGGATCAGGGGTATGGAGAGAAGGCAGGTACAGGATACTGAGTTGGATGATCAGGCATGATCATATTGAATGGCGTTGCAGGCTCGAAGGGCCGAATGGCCTACTCCTGTACCTATTTTCTATGTTTCTATGTCATGTTTTGATCGCAAAGGAGTTTTTTCCACCATTTTCTTTAGGAGATCTACACAATTCTTTCTGAAATCTTTCATTGAAGATCTCACTTTTTTTCAACAGTATGACTATTAACAGTTATCTGTTGAAAATGCAAATAAAAAGAAAGCTGTTGGTTTGAGCAAAGTCTGCATATATTAGAGGGAATGATTTATTGAAGGCTGGCTGTAGACTACCTTTGTGTTATTTTATGGGAATTTGTGTTTTGTTTAAGAACTGTATGTTCCATTTTGCTTAATAATGAGGATTGATGATCTCTCGGTAGTTAACCATGAATGGCAGATGATCTAACTTGAATAATCAAAACTGCAGAATTGCAGAATTAACTACTAGTTAATGACCTCCGATTAGTATCTCAGTACTGGCTGCCTCAGCACTTTCTCTACATCAGTTTTACACCATAGTTATTAATGTTCATGGTTTAAAAAAAAAAGCCAGGCAGCTGTTGAAAATTGACTGCAGTAAACGGAATAATCATTTGCTTGTGTTAGTGATTTAGAAAGCCTAAGCCCAACTGATTCAATGTGATTTCATAATTTGTTTTTTCCCTTCTAAAGAATTCTTCACATTTTTACTATTTTCGCTCAAGTAATTATAAACTAGTTTAACCTTGGTTTGAAGTTCTATTCTTTGCACAAGAAAATGGTTGCTATTTCTTGATGAGATTGCGTTTACTTTATATATCTTTCAGTTTGGAAGAGTGGTTTTCAACAGCTGGTGTTTCATCATTCGTTGTGCCATCAATCCAATTCTCTTCCATTGCATTTGCGTTTACTCTGCAAGGGTAGAGTAAGGATCAAGCCATTTTAAAAAGAAAAAAAACATCGACAAGGCAGTTAGTTCTATCCTCCTATTGTGCCTCTCTCCTTTCTTCTTCCCCTCTCATTAGCATGTGAGTGATGTATGATAAAAACGATTTTGATAGTTGTTGGTGATGTGAAGCAGTAGACATATTTTGGAAAACTTTGCTGGACTACAGTGTATATACCTTTTAATTCGGGTACCTGCTTCTCAATAAATACCAACTAATTCATGTTAATTTTCTCTGTATCCTTTGATAGCCAATAAAATATATAGTTCTCCAACATTGGCTGCATGGGATCCAAGGAGAGCTTTAGATCGCATGGGATCGAAGGAGAGCTTTAGATTGCATGGGATTCAAGGAGAGCTGGTCAACTGAATGGCTTCATGGAAGGATGCAGAGGATGATGGTGGAAAGTTGTTTTTCAGTCTGGAGGCCTGTGACCAGGGTTTGGTGCTGGGACCATTTTCAATTTAATTTATTTACCTGAAAGAAAGAATTGACCACTGCCCAATGGTAGATTTTGCCCTCAGAGTCATTCCTGAAGTAAAAGACAAAGTGTGCTCTGCAGGTTCCTGCAGTTACAGTCACAGTTTGTGGCACTGGGATTAATTGTCCTAGGGGACATGATTCTGCAGCTATCGTTGATTAATGTATTAACTTACAAACTGATTCTAATATTCATTAAGCTCCCGTGTTTCAGGGTTTGTCGTTGACGTTGTGAGAAAGGATTTAGCGTACTTCTTTCATCAGGAGGAATTGGAAAGCAACTTTGGATAAAATGTTACACTTTGAATTGCTTGAGTAATGTTCGCTATTTAATTGTATGGGCTGCTTTGCCAGCCTGCATTGGATGGCTGTATGTTTGGCTGAAAATCAGAATGTTCCAGCCAATGATTCCAAAGCAAAATTGCCATGGTATTCCGATAGAATTTCCTGAGTTAACTTTCTTATGCACTTGACCAAAGTTGGTCGAACGTTGATAAGATGGAATGACAATTGACCAAATACAAAGCATGGCAATTAGTATCTTGTAAAGGCACAACACATGTTCAACTGATAACTAATGTATAATTTCATTTGATGAGAGGTAGGAGAGCTTAAATTAATATATCCTTTGCAGGTACAATTAATTACATTTTAATAACCTAGTTGTATTTGGCTGGATTCATAAATCCCTGAATTCACCTTCAAATCCTGCAAGAGCAAGGATATGGTTTGTTTCAACCTCTTGGGGTTAGATGGGTTGGGAATTTCCAAGCTAAGTGAAATTTGGCTCATTATGATTCAAATATTTACAATACAAATAAGATGCAAAATCATTCGACCAACTGCATTAAAGCTGAGTTACACAAGCACATTGTGTTTTTTTGTAAATCAGCATCTGCAGTTCCTTCTTTCTACATGAATAGCTGCTTTGTTGAGGCAGATACAACACTGCCACTCCCTCCAAATGACCTTTTTATTATTCATTTTGGAGTTGATGGGTTATTCTGCTAATCTTACCTTTTGGAGGATGCTGGGGAATCACCTATTTAAACCACTGTAATCCTTCTGGAAAAGTACCCCCATTATACAGCTGGTTACCGAATGTTAGAATTTCCCACCGTTCAGAATACTCAGCAGTGATGAAGGAACTGAAGTATATTTTCAAGTCAAAATCATATGTGGCTTGAGGAGGAACCTGCAGGTGGTGGGTCTCGTCCCAAAACGTCACCCACACCTTCTCTCCAAAGATGCTGCCTACCCTGCTGAGTTATTCCAGCTTTTTGTGTCTTATCTGTGGAGACCACAATAGTCCATTTTTGGCTGTGGAAGAAGTGATAACAAAGGGATATGGATGCGAACAGTGGAGCTGGCGAACAACTAGGGTGGGGAAGGGGCAGAGAGAGAGAGAGAGAGAGAGAGAATGCGGGGGTTACTTGAAATTAGAGAAATCAATATAATACTCATTGGTTGTAAGCTGCCCAATGCGAAATATGAGGTGCTGGTGTCAGGGCAACAAGCTGTCCCTCAGTGTTAGCAAGACTAAAGAGCTAGTTATCGACTTCAGAGCATAGTACAGTACAACAGCATCAAAGGTGCCAAAGTAGAAATGGGTGAGAGATTCAAGTTCCTTGGCGGTAAATTTAATCAATGGTCTGTCGTGGGCAAACCCCATTGATGCGACAGCCATAAAGGCACACCAGCGCCTGTACATCTTCAAGAGACTGAGGAAATTCAGCAAGTCTCCAGTGACTCTTACAAACTACTACAAATGCACCATAGAAAACATACTGTCAGGTAGATTCGTAGCTTAGTTTGAGAACAGCTCTACTCAAGACCGCAAGAAATTGCAGAGTTGTGGATGTAGCCCAGTCCATCACACAGACTGGATTCCCGACCATTGACTCCATCTCCACTTCCCACTGCCTCAGAAAATCAGCCAACATAGTCAGAGAGTTGTTTCACTCCCATCATTCCTCTTTCTCCCTGCTCCTGTCTGTAAAGAAGTTTGAAAACGTGCACTACCAGCTTCCGAACCTCTCTTTTCAGGCTTCTGAACGGTCCTTCCATTTATCCGCTCATTTCCGTAGCTGATCCATATCTCGTAGTATACAATCCACGTCACCAGCAATCTTGGTATCATCTACAAACTTACTAACCAACCCATTTACATTTACGTCCATATCATTTATATATATATCATACATAATAGAAGTTCCAGCACAGATCCCTGTAGAATTCCAATGGTCGCAGACCTCCAGCCTGGATTTCGTCCTTCCACCACAACCCTCTGTCATCTATCAATAGGCCAGTTATTAATCCATTTGACCCAGTCGCAGTTAATCCAGTGCATCTTAATCTTCTGGTTCAGTCTACCATGCGGGACTTTATCAGATGCCTTACTATATTTGAGATTGGCATGAATGTATTTATGTATATATGATTTGATTTCATACAATGCAAAACAAAGCTTTTCACTACACCTCAGCACACATAACAATAATACGCCTAAACCTAAACCCCCTTATGGTATAAATTAAAATCACCACAGACTATCTCAAAGCATGTCATGTGCTTTCTTGCGAATATTAAGCCAGATGGTATTTATGGGAACATTTTAACTTTTAGAATGTTTTTCTTCCCTCAGTGGTAAACATTTATATTGACAAAGACTGATAATTTGGGAATGTTACTGGTAAGCAATATTAAATGTCTCTCTGCCTTTTTGACAATATTGCAAAATAGCAGAAAGAAACCTCTACTTTATAATACATGTACTGAGCTTTTAAGTTTTCATTCAGGTTTGCCTTTTATCTTAATTCAAATGAATTAGTAAAAGTAGCGGCAACATAGAAAAAAACGAATGCATAATATATACATTCTATCAAAGGAACAGGGATAAGTCCACTTAAGCTAAAATCATTTAGTTTCCATCTTGCCATATGTTTTCGTGTTTATTCAGTTGTGAGCCTATAAGTGAGCCAGTTGCAACATCCTTCGGACTCAATATTGCAAAAATGTTTATGAGATGAACTGAGGTTGTGAGAAAACTGCATTTAATATGAAAAGTTGTTTCCCATTCACCTTGAAACGGGTTGACTGCAAGACATGCTGAAAACAGAAACTTTTTTGCAACTTTCTAGCATTAATTTTATGGATAAGTTTTTCCAACTGGAGGAGTGCATTTTTTATGCTGTGCTGACCAATTGATAACCACTGTCTGTCGCTCAAGTTGCAGTTGGCACCTTGGAGCAGCAGCTTCAGAAAAACCCAAGCAAGGAGGTATTTTTCTGGGCCTGTTAAAAACACATCAGGAAATGATATGTTTTTCTGGCCCTGGCAATCACGATCTTCTGTCACCAAGTGTGAAAACGCACACCTCCAGATTCAGGGACAGTTTTTTTCCCAGCTGTTATCAGGCAACCGAATCATCCTACTGCAACTAGTGCTGAACTACGATATACCTCATTGGTGACCCTCAGACTATCCTTGATCGGACTTTGCTGGCTTTACCTTGCTCTAAACGTTATTCCCTTACGTTTCCATATGCTGTAAATGGCTTGATTGTAATCACGTATTGTCTTTCTGCTGACTGGCACAATGAAAGCTTTTCACTGTACCTCGATACATGTGGCAATAAACTAAACTTAAACCAATGAACGTACCCCTGCCTAACTAAAATCCAAATTTTATGTACAAGCTAGTTTATTCTGCAAGCCACCAACTACATCTCCCTGCTGTGCTGACCCTCGTCCTTTTGTTACCATTATTATCATTTCTCCAAGGTTCGTGTGGAAGTCAGATCTATCATGTATTTGAGGTCTGGGCGTTAAATTGGTTGGTGACATACAGTTGGAAGCTGAAATGACTAAGAGTTTCTTTTGCTGACATCATGCATGCCACTTCCCTGGCACTAACTTCTCCACAGTTAGTAGGAATACTCACATTTTTAGGGCTCAAAACATTTATTTCTCCTTTGATCACAATTTTATGTGAAAATATTGTTGCAGTGTTTTAAAATAAAATAGCAATTATAAGGTGAGCCAACAGACAAAATCATCGAGTGAAAAGATTAATAGCTATTTGGTTTAATCCAAAGATAGACACAAATTGCTGGAATAATTTAGCAGGACAGGCAGCATCTCTGGAGGGAAGGAATTGGTGACATTTTGTGTCGAGACCCTTCTTCATCCAAAGATCTTTGGCTGAAATTGGGTATCTGCTTTACTTTGCACTGAATGTAGGATTGACCAACTAGTTTCATATTGCAAAACAGGTTCTGACATTCTTCTAAATTCTGAGTATTACCGTGAGGCAGAATTGAAATTATTAGTTGCACAATAAAAACTGGCAGCAAAAGATTGGAAAACAGGGAGTTTGTACGTTTTTCCCTGTGGCACCGTGAGTTTTCCTGGGAGCTCTGGTTTCATCCCACACTCCAAAAACTTACAGATTTGTAGGTTAATTGGCTTTGGTAGAGATTGTAAATGGTCTCTCGCATGTTGGGTTTTGTTAGTGTAAGGGGACCGCTGGTTTGCACGAAGGGCCTGTTTCCGTGCTGTATCTCTAAACTAAACTAAAACTGCACCTTAATCAGTAAAAAAAAAGATGGAGAAAGGAGGAACAGCAGGTGCTGGAATCTTGAGCAATACCAAAAAGTGCTGGAGTAACTCGGAGTGTCAGCCAGTATCTCTGGAGGACATAGCTTGGTGGCGTTTTGGGTCGGGACTGTTCCCCAGATATATTATTAATTAATACTTGTGGTTTCCCTTTTCTGATCTCTTTATGTTGTGTTGCTGGCTTGTATGGGATGATGAAAAATGTAGCCCTCCGGTGCCAAGAGAAATGGGAGCCCATTGTATGTAGCAGTGGTGGTGCCGCCCATAACCCTCTGATGTAGAACGGAACACAGCCAACAAATGTGCCATGTTCACAATATGGGTGAAGCTGGCCACAACCCATTTCTCATTCTAGTATTTGCTACTATTTAATCTGAGGGGCAACATAAATATAGATCAACATTTATTGTTAGAATGAATAGGTTATTCCAACACTTAAAAAAAACAGTTGTGATGCCGTTATAATGTTCTAAAAATATAAAATTAAAATAATAATATGACATAAAATCAGGCTGGAGAATGGTCCTGAACCGTTGCCTGGCGATTTCCCACCACTGATGCTGCCTGACCAGCTAAGTTCCACGAGCAGTTTTTTTTGCTCAATATTCCAGCATCTTGTGTTTCCATTATAATGTTTTCATAAGGTTGTAAACTTGAGTATTTGTAGTGTGAAGATGGACACAAAATGCTTGAGTATCTCAGAAGGACAGGCAGCATCTCTGGAGAGAAGGAATGGGTGATGTTTTCGGTTTTTGCCCGAAACATCACCCATTCCTTCTCTCCAGAGATGCTGCCTGTCCCACTGAATTACTCCAGCATTTATAGTTTATAGTTTTTTCTACTTTCATCAGTTTTATAATGTAATTTATGGGAGTCATAATCAATCATAGGAAAAAAAAACTTACAAAAGTTACTTTGTCAAATGTCATGAACAGGACAGCATGTATTGTGCCCAATGTCTTTTGTTTTTAGTATCTGTTACTAGATAATTTCAGAATTTAACTTTTGAAAATGATTCAAGAAGCTTGGATATGGTCCAACCAGTAATTTGAGAAGAGTATTTTCCAGAGATCGAGGGAATTGGATTGAATTTCTATTTGTAGCAATTTGAGAACTGATCAACTTGAACTATGCTATAAGAGCTGGTTAAATAATAGTCAGCGGCTAATGAAGAAGACAAATGTAGATTTTGTCTGCATATGATTTATTAAAAAAAAAAAAAATCCCATTCAAGAAGTTTTGCAAAGTGGGAATGACTGCGGCTGTATCAAGCATTATCATTGTATCAGAGTAAATGAGTTAAGTAGATTTTCATTGTTCATGTACATATATGTAAGCATTTATTCATGGTAATAGCCATCTTTGTAAGTAATGTTAATTTAATGTACTGTATTTTGTTTCTTTAGGCCATTGTAGCTAGTTCTGCAGAATAAGTTGTCAGACTTCCAGTCGTTGTGCTTGTTACTGTGATTAAGTAATGGTTGTTTTTAGAATTTCAGCTGCTTCCTATTGAATTAAATATGCATTTTATGTGAAATCAAAACCTAATTTATTTTAAGTTATGTCCAGCTGTCTGTTCCTTTGCATTCTGAAAAAAATAGAAAATATTTTATTTTTCCCCCCAATAATTTTTATACTTTTAACAAGTTTTGGATGCCATATAATTAGTAAATTGAAGATTATTAGCAAACATAGTTTTAAATTGTCAGACGTTGCCTGTGATTTCTGCTTTAACTGTAAAGTGGTATTCATCTTAGAATTTGTTTTTCTTGAACTCTGAACTCCAATAAATTCTTCAATCATGTTATAGCTGTTATAACATACAAAGTTTTCTTTGCATTGCATGAATCCATATTCAAATATAGGAGGTGAATCATGGCCATTTCTGGTAAATTAAACTAATAGGCAACAACATTTATTCTCAGTTTTTGGAGGTACAGTGCTCCCTATTTGGCTTATTGACCAATATCATTTAGATTTATTTAATCATTATGTCACAACAAGAAATTAATATTTGTGGGCTATGTGAGTAAAAATGTCAGAATATCTGTTATTTTGAGAGGAACAAGAGGTCTGCATTTGCTTCAATGTTAATAAGTAGTGACAAGTGTAAACACAAGATATAAGTTGTAATGATTGTAGACTGTCGGAACCAAAGACAAGTACATGCTTGAGCTATTTTGTTCGATTAGCTGCCCTCCACTTACCTAGCAATTAAGAAATCACTGACTGTAGACTAGAATTGTGCTTTAGTTTCCAAAAAATCTCTCAGAAATTAATTATATAATGTTATAGGGTTATCCGCAGAAGCAATAGGCCACACCTATAGGCGTGTGTTATTTGATGTCATTGTAAAGGAAGTAGTGATATTTAATCTTGGGCTTGATGTGGAAATTTAACTCGTAACTATAAGTGGTGGCATGTTTTATTACCGATTTACTTCGTGTTAATTTTCCAAATTGTTCCCTTTTGGTGTGAAAATACTTCTCGGTGCTACAGATAACCTGTTGTAGCAACTGGACAAGATAAATATGCATTTATCTTCCGAGCAGCCACGATTGCTTAATGATATTTGGATCTTTGGATTGGACATTTGTGTTTTTTTAAACATGAAGCAAAATATATAATTACCTATAATGGCGAACCTGGAAGTTTTCCCATTAAGGAAGTATTCAAAATCTTGGATTAACTCGATCATATTATCCTTATAGAGTGACACAGTGTGGAAACAGGCCCTTTGGCCCAACTTGCCCACACCGGCCAATGTGTCCCAGCTACACTAGTCCCACCTGCCTGCACTTGGTCCATATCCCTCCAAACCTGTCCAACCTATGTACCTGTCTAACTGGTTCTTGAACAATGGGATAGTCCCAGCCTCACCTACCTCCTCTGGCAGCTTGTTCCATACACCCAAAAGCCTCTGTGTGAAAAAATTACCCCTCAGATTCCCATTAAATCTGTTCCCCTTCAGCTTGAGCCTATGTCCTCTGGTCCTCGATTCCCTTACTCTGGGCAAGACAAAGGCTCTGAATCCTCTAAAACCGTTGTTGAGAGAAAGAATATACAGTAACTGTTACTTCTGTTCATAACATTTCTTGTATTTCTATTCGTTGAAGTTGTAGCATTGCTCAGACATAAACACCCTTTAAACAGTACAGAAATCTGAAATTAAGTTCCAGTCTGAAAAGATAACCATTGGAGCAGGGAAATATGCAGTTGGTATACTTTATCTGTTTCATTCCGTTCCTGGCAGCAGAGCTCTGATCTGACTCCAGAAGGAGCAGAGTGGTTGTAGATCCATTATAACATTTACACTCTAATCTTCTTGCCAATCAGTAGCTGTCAATGAATAATCTTAGTTGAGATGAATAAGGAAATGTAATAAATAACTTGGATCGTGTTCAAGTTCAAGTTCAAGTGAGTTTCTTGTCATGTGTCCCTGATAAGACAATGAAATTCTTGCTTTGCTTCAGCACAACAGAACATAGTAGGCATTGACTACAAAACGCATGAATAAATAAACTGACAAAGTGCAAATAACAGATAATGGGTTATTAATGTTCAGAGTTTTGGCCGAGCCAGGTTCAATAGTCCTGTGGGGAAGTAGCTATTCCTGAACCTGGTCGTTGCAGTCTTCAGGCACCTGTACCTTCTACCTGAAGGTAGCAGGGAGATGAATGTGTGGCCAGGATGGTGTGGGTCTTTGATGATACTGCCAGCCTTTCTGAGGCAGCGATTGCGATAAATCCCCTCGATGGAAGGAAGGTCAGAGCTGATGATGGACTGGGCAGTGTTTACTACTTTTTGTAGTCTCTTCCTCTCCAGGGCGCTCAAGTTGTGGGTATTCATTTTTGGGTATTCCTGTTTTAGTCAAGGGGTGTGTTTTTTAATTAAGTGGGAATTGAGTGAATTTTGGACTGTAAAAGGATGTTCAGAGCTCTAGCAAAGTCTTGTGATACAGTTCCATTCTAGTGACTGTGATTTATGGGATTTATGTCTGTAGTGTAGAGTGTACTTCACTGCCTTTATTATAATGCAACTTCATGTTCCACCAAAGCAATGTTATTCACAATTCTCTCTTGCATTATTCTGTAGTCATGTAAAATTGATTGAACTGCTAATAATTAAAATTGTTGTATAACTGATCATTTTTTTCTTCTAACTTCCAGATTATGTACCGAAAATGGACAAAACAATGAATGTAACAAGTTGACATCTGTTAAAGTCCTTTAAGAACGGCTGTTGGTTCTGGAACTACTTAGAGTCTGAGTTTGCTGTGCTTGTGCATCTGGGCGAAACCATTAAAAAAATCAATGCTGTAATAAAATGCTTCCTGTCAGCTCAGTATTACTTCAGTATTGCTAACTATTTTCCTCCGAAGAACTTGGCTATCATAAGAGGGGGAGGAACTTTGCCATATTATCATTTTACAGTTTGTCAGGACTGTCGTTAAATGATTTTTTTTCTCCAAACACATTGGTAAACATTAGTTGCATACTTTGGAAAGAAATTAAGAAAAATTTCGATCATATTTTTAACTGTTAAAACATAATTCAAAATCATGAAAAGACCAAATAAACATCGACAACTGCAGTTCTTCAGTCTCTTCAGCAGGAAACCTAAATCTAAATCAAAGCTTGAGATGTCTGCAGTCACAGTTGAGGGAGTAAACACTAAAACAGAGAGTGAGGATGAGAAAAAGACCACCTCCTCTAACAGGACAATACAATCCTCCAGTAACGAACAATTGTTAGGCACTCTGGAGTGTCCTCTCTGCCTTCTTAGCCAGCCTCGATCTCAATTCCCAGAGATCATTTCTTGTCATCATCGTTCGTGTCTGGATTGCTTGCAGCAATATTTGAAAATTGAAATTACTGAAAGCAGGGTCAACATTGCCTGTCCAGAATGTTCAGAAATGTATCATCCATCGGACATCCGTATGATTCTCAACAATGGGACTTTGATGGAAAAGTATGAAGAATTCATGTTGCGAAGATACCTTGCATCTGATCCAGATGCCCGATGGTGCCCTGCACCTGATTGTAGGTATGTACCACATAAATAGTTATTATAATCTATTTTCTCTCAGGTTTAATAGATAAATGAGATATGATAGCTATGGTTATAGACCATGCTCTTGAAGTGATTTTATTTGTCTTTGGGTAGCTGATAATTGAGTACAGGATTATATACTCGCATTACAGAGATGGTTAATAGTTCAGCCATATGTATGTAAAGTGTTAATTGATTACTTTTTTTGCCTTGAGTTTGTCTAGGGTCACGCTGAAGATGTAATGGACCTGGATATTTAGCCATGCTGAACTCTTTAGGAAGAACTGACATGCAACAGTAGCTCAGGCTCTTGCCCCACCTTCCTCCTCTACCTAGGCTCCATCTGCATGGGCTGGGAGGGGAAGAAAATAAATTGATATAGTACATTGTGCCAGGTGAGCAACATTGTCACATGTGTACTCTCTCACTTCAGGCTGAAGTGAATGGGTCATGAGGCGAACAAGAAGCCGTAAACAATTTTATAATTGACTGGCAAGGAATCATATTATGAGTGAATCTTGGCATAACTTCCATTTCTGTGTAACCTATGTACTACAGGAATTTAGTGAGCTAATTTTTTTTTTTTTTTGCTTTACTTTTCTTTCCCCAAAATGATTTTCTAGCTCTGCTCAGCATTTGCCTGATAACATAAACTAGGAACATAAGCATACCATTGTATTACAGTATTACATTGGTCATTGAATAATTGCATTCCGAAGAAGTTACCTTTTAAACTCTAATACCTGTCCAAGTGATAGGCTATTTGTAGCATTTAAATGTATTCACCTTGGTATTCACCCTCGACACCCACATGCCAGACTACAATGTTCCTGGGTGTGGAACAGTGTTGCATTGTCTCTGGGTATAATATTCTGAATAGGGGTCTTTTTTTCCTTAACTTATTTTCATGTGCCAGGATATGATAATAACGTTTTGAAAAAATATTTGCAAAATTGTTGACTAACTCATAGATTGTCTTTTGTGTGTAAGGCAAGCACTTGACTCTGCTTGCTTGTGCTGTGGTTAGTTCTCCCCACCATCAACGTTCTCCCACTTTCTTATATGTTAGCAGTTTATATTTAATTGCCAATAAACTTTTCAGGTGATGTAGTGGTCTAGCACTAATTGTCACAGATTTACATATACTCATTGTTTAAAAACTTGTTTCAACCTTGTGCTTACCTGGATCATGAGCTGTTAGTTTTCATTATAATCAGAAAGATATCTTCAGCAACATCCTTTTTATCACTGAACATCTGTACTAAATCCTCCCTCTGTATCAGTTCCAGAAAAGTCAGCCCTAGTTTCTCTAACTGTTCCCCATAACTGGTGGCTTCTAATTCAAGGCCTTGGCCTACATTTCATTCCCAGATCCATTCCATTGTGAACATCCCAAAAACGCTGGCATTATGCTAGTCAATATCTTTTACTGTCATTATTATGCTTTGGTATTAAATTCCCCTCAATGTGAACTCTGTTTCCTCTCCACATACTTAATGATGTTATATGTATATGTATATATATATGTATATGTGTGTAACTTTTCCACATTTTGTCACGTTACAACCACAAACGTAAATGTATTTTATTGGGATTTTATGTGATAGACCAACACAAAGTGGTGCATAATTGTGAAGTGGAAAGGAAATGATACATGGTTTTCAAATTTTTTTACAAATAAAAAACTGAAAAGTGTGGCGTGCAAAAGTATTCAGCCCCCCTGAGTCAATACTTTGTAGAACCACCTTTCGCTGCAATTACAGCTGCAAGTCTTTTGGGGTATGTCTCTACCAGCTTTGCACATCTAGAGACTGAAATTTTTGCCCATTCTTTTTTGCAAAATAGCTCAAACTCAGTCAGATTGGATGGAGAGTGTCTGTGAACAGCAATTTTCAAGTCTTGCCAGAGATTCTCAATTGGATTTAGGTCTGGACTTTGACTGGGCCATTCTAACACATGAATATGCTTTGATCTAAACCATTCCATTGTAGCTCTGGCTGTATGTTTAGGGTCGTTGTCCTGCTGGAAGGTGAACCTCCGCCCCAGTCTCAAGTCTTTTTGCAGACTCTAACAGGTTTTCTTCCAAGATTGCCCTGTATTTGGCTCCATCCATCTTCCCATCAACTCTGGCCAGCTTCCCTGTCCCTGCTGAAGAAAAGCATCCCCACAGCATGATGCTGCCACCACCACGTTTCACAGTGGGGATGGTGTGTTCAGGGTGATGTAAGATGGCGGCGTGCACAGTCGCAGCGGCTCACGGCTCTCTGTCTCGGTGCTCTTTCTTGTTGTTTGTGTACGTTGTGTTGTCCGTGTACGTCTTTGCTGTCGGTTCTGCAAACATCCGCTACACCCGCTACACCCGCCAGAACCTCGTGGATATCGGTGACCAGCGTCAGACATCTGTTTCGGGTGTCTTCCATCGCACGCATAACATCCCGGGCAACATAGCAAGACCATCAAGCCACCTTTACCGAGCCTGTATCTCTCCAATGCCAGATCCCTGGTTCACAAAATGGATGACCTGGAATTACAACTCGCTGGAAATCGATATGTCCGCGACTGCTGTGTTATGATTATCACCGAAACCTGGCTTCACCCGGGGATACCTGATGCTAGCATGCAGCTAGCAGGACGCTTTCTGCTCCGCGGGGACAGGACTATGGACTCCGGTAAGAGCAGGGGAGGGGGCCTCTGTATATACGTGCATGAGAATTGGTGCAACAACGGGATAATCATAGACAATCATTGTTCCCCTGACCTCGAGTACATGTCTGTAAGATGCCGGCCTTTTTTTCTACCGAGAGAACTAACAGTAGTGATTGTCACGGCTGTGTATATTCCACCCGACGCCAATGTAAACACGGCGCTCTCTCTCCTGCTGAACACCATTAACGAACAGCAGCGGGCCCACCCCGAAGGTGTTCACATAATTGCAGGGGACTTTAATAAGGCCAACTTGAAGACTGTACTGCCGAAATTTTATCAACATGTCAAGTGTTCTACTAGAGGGGTGAACACGCTGGATCATGTCTACACCAATATTAAGCACGCGTATAGAGCCATCCCCCTCCCCCAACTCGGTCAGTCAGATCATCTCTCCCTCCTGCTCTCTCCAGCCTACACCCCCCTCAGACGCAGTGCCAGGCCCACCATAAAGTCTGTTACAACCTGGCCTGAAAATGCACTCTCCAATCTACAGGACTGCTTTACACAGACAAACTGGGACATATTCGAACACCAGGATCTGGAAACTCTCACAGAAACGGTGCTGGACTATATCAAGTTCTGCATCGGAAACGTGACTGTGGACAAAAACATTCGGGTTTTCCCAAACCAGAAACCCTGGATGTCCAGCCAGGTCCGCACACTCCTCAGAGCCCGTGATGCTGCCTTCAGGTCAGGTGACAGAGCTCTGTACAGGGCTGCTCGAGCCGATCTGAAAAGTGGTATTAAAAAAGCCAAGGCGGACCATAAGAGGAGCATAGAGTCCCACTTGTCCAGCAATAATACACGGGAGGTATGGCGGGGCATACAAGACATTACCAACTACAGAGGCTGTGCCACAAAGTCAGAAGACCTGAGTGTGCCGCTGGCAGAAAAGCTAAATTGCTTCTTCTCCCGCTTCGAAAAATCACAACAGCAGCACTCACCTGCTACAGCCCTGTTCCCACCCTCACCTGGCTCCTGTACTACTCCACTCACTGTCAGGGAGCACGATGTCAGACGGGTGCTCCTGGCAGTGAACCCCAAGAAGGCCACCGGCCCAGATGGAATACCTGGTAAGGTGCTCAAAGCGTTTGCCCACCAGCTCACTGTCATCTTCACCAGAATTTTCAACCTCTCCCTGGACCAGGCAGTTATTCCGTCCTGCCTAAAATCAGCCACAATCGTCCCAGTGCCGAAGAAGTCTCCCATCACCAGCCTTAATGACTACCGTCCTGTGGCCCTCACTCCGGTAATCACGAAGTGCTTCGAGAGATTGGTCCTCCAGCACATCAAGGACTATCTACCACCAGAATTCGACCCCCACCAATTCGCTTATCGCCAAAATAGATCCATGGAAGACGCCATTACCGTAGCTCTCCACTCTGTGCTGAGCCATCTGGAGCAGGGGCAGAGCTACGTCCGGATGCTCTTTGTGGATTATAGCTCAGCTTTCAACACAATCATTCTGGCCATTCTCATTGATAAATTGGTCACTCTCGGCCTCCCCACTCTCACATGTGCCTGGATAAAAGATTTCCTCACAAACCGGCCCCAGACTGCGAGACTCGGCCCCCACCTCTCCTCCACTCGCAGTTTGAGTACCGGCTCCCCACAGGGCTGTGTGCTAAGCCCCCTCCTATACTGTCTCTACACCTACGACTGTAGTCCGGCCCACAACAACAACCGCATCGTCAAATTTGCTGACGACACTACTGTAGTCGGACTTATTTCAAAGGGAGACGAGGCAGCCTACAGAGAGGAAGTCCTGAAGTTGACAACCTGGTGCTCAGAAAACAATCTGGCTCTGAACACCAGGAAAACAAAAGAGCTCATTGTCGACTTCAGGAGGCACAGCACCGACTTAGTCCCCCTACATATCAACAGCGAGTGTGTGGAGAGGGTCAACACATTCCGGTTTCTCGGCGTCCTTATCTCTGCTGATATCTCCTGGACAGACAACAACAGCGGTCATCAAGAAGGCTCAGCAGCGGCTGCACTTCCTGAGGGTTCTCAGGAAGCACAACCTGGACTCTTACCTGCTGCTGACCTTCTACCGCTCGTCCATCGAGAGCCTGCTGACATACTGCATTGCAGCATGGTACGGCAGCTGCACACAGGGAGAGGCTTCAGAGGATAAATAGGACAGCACAGAAGATCATTGGTTGCCCTCTCCCCTCCTTGATGGATATTTACACCTCCCGCTGCCTTAGCAGGGCAAAGAATATCATCAAGGACAGCTCCCATCCTGCGTTTGGACTGTTCGACCTGCTGCCCTCTGGAAGGCGCTATAGGTGCATCAAATCCAGGACAAATAGACTCAGGAATAGTTGTTTTCCGAAAGCCATAACTACTCTTAATTCACAAATGCACTGACTTCACAGCCCAACACCCGGACTTCCATCTATTCTATCCACGTACTGAAATTTGGAACTGTAATGTGTATTGTAACTGTAATTTTAAATATTTTTTAAAAACATTTTTAATATTTAATATAATCTTTAAACATCTGCCTAAGAATACAACCTATTCATCCTTCACCATTTTGCCTTTATAGATATGTATATAGCGCCGCAGAATTGTGCACCTATTTCCCCCCCCCCCCTTCCCTTTTGTTTTTGTTTTCTGTTTCTTGTTTTTTGTACTAAATTATATGTATGCACTGAGTACGAGCTGCTTTTAATCTCATTGTACATGTATAGTGACAATAAATGGCATATATATATATATCATGTTCAGTGTTAGTTTTCCGCCACACATAGCGTTTTGCATTTAGGCCAAAAACTTCAATTTTGGTCTCATCTGACCAGAGCACCTTCCTCCACATGTTTGCTGTGTCCCCCACATGGCTTGTGGCAAACTGCAAACGGGACTTCTTATGGCTTTTTTTCAACAATGGCTTTCTTCTTGCCACACTTCCATAAAGGCCCGATTTGTGGAGTGCACGACTAATAGTTATCCTGTGGATTCTCCCACCTGAGCTGTGGATCTCTGCAGCTCCTCCAGAGTTACCTTGGTTGCTTCTCTGATCAATGCTCTCCTTGCCCGGCCTGTCAGTTTAGGTGGACGGCCATGTCTTGGTAGGTTTGCAGTTGTGCCATACTCTTTCCATTTTCAGATGATGGATTGAACAGTGTTCCGTGAGATATTCAAAGCTTGGGATATTTTTTTATAACCTAACCCTGCTTTAAACTTCTCCACAACTTTATCCCTGACCTGTCTGGTGTGTTCCCTGGGCTTCATTATGCTGTTTGTTCACTAATGTTCTCTAACAAACCTCTGAGGCCTTCACAGAACAGCTGTATTTATACTGAGATTAGATTATACACAAGTGGACTCTATTTACTAATTAGGTGACTTCTGAAGGCAATTGGTTGCACTGGATTTTATTTAGGGGTATCAGAGTAAAGGAGGCTGAATACTTTTGCACGCCACACCTTTCAGTTTTTTATTTGTAAAAAAATTTGAAAACCATGTATCATTTTCCTTCCACTTCACAATTATGCGCCACTTTGTGTTGGTCTATCACAAAAAATCCCAATAAAATACATTTACGTTTGTGGTTGTAACGTGACAAAATGTGGAAAAGTTGAAGGGGTATGAATACTTTTTCAAGCCACTATATATATATATATATATATATATGTATATATACACACACACACACAATATATATATACATATATATATATACACACACACACACATATACATATATATATATATATATATATATATATATTTGTACATCTAGTTTCCTCTGCTTCTCCATTCCATTTTAAAGTTGTGCTCTTCTAGGTATAAACCTATTTTATCACTACTTTTTTGTATGCATTAAATGGCACCTAACCAAGCTCCAAATCTGTATATTCTTCCGAGTCTTCTGCATTGCTTTGACAGCTTTCTGCACTGTTAGATGTTATCAACAATATTTCACTTCTTAATTTGTTTAAGTGCATCTGCTAGGCAAACATGGATTCTCGGACACTTCACTAGCCACTGCCTGTCTGCTTGAGTCCACACTATATACAGAAAGTCTCAACTGTTCCTATTTAAATAATAATTAGACTAAGAGGGACCCGTTGGGTTCCTGTTGCACGGGAGGCCTGCGTTGGGGAACGTAACCCGTTCCTCAACGCAATATTCCACAACTCACCCGTTCCCCCAACGCAATATTCCACCACTCAAGCCTATCCCTCTCCCATGAAAATTCTAGCCCCCTTCATACCCCCTGCACTCTTTCCTTCCTCCCCCCTCCCTCATCCCTCACTACCCTCTCCCTTCCTCATCCCTCACTCCCCCTTCGGGCGGCCGAAAGACTCGCGGACGTTGGCGTCGATGGAGCTGGGCTCGCTGTGCCGGTGGAGGGGTGAGGATGGTGGGCGGCTAAACCAGAGCTGCCCGCAGAGCAGGAAGCTGTGCTGCAGGATGACGGCGGCCGGGTGGCCCCCGAGGCGCTGGTACACCTTGACCAGGCCCCGGGCTTGGGCACGACTCCAGCCCTCGGTTTAGCTGGTGCCTGATCCAGTCCAGGCCCCGACTTCATCTCCAGGCTCGTCCTTGACCCCGGACCCAGGCTTGTTCTTGGTCCCAGCCCAGGCCCAGTCTCCAGGCTCGTCCTTGGCACCAGTCCCTGGGCTCAGCACCACCCTCCCCGCCAGGTACTGTGCAGCTCCACTCCTTCACCATGGCGACCTCCAGCCGATTGACAGTGGACGCGGCCAATCAGTGCGGCGACACCCCTTCCTGACTGACAGGAGAGGAGAACAATCTGCGTGGCGGTGACTGACAGCAACCTGCGCACGCGCGTTTTTTTTTAATGATTTTTAAACCATAATAACTTACAATATACCATCGATCGGAATGAAACTTGTTGAACACGCAGCACAGGGGAACGGTGAGTAAGCTGGCGAAAAATCGTAGCGCTATCGTGTATCATTTTTGCGCAAATAGAAAAACCACACAAAAGGAAGAGCACGAGATCAGTTTTAGTTCTGTATATATAAATAGATTGCATTCGGGACGTGTGCCTAATTTTCTTTATCTTTCTTTGGGTTCTCTTGTCAAAAAGTGCCTGCAAGCTCTTGTTTTGTAATTTAACCTGTTTTGTAGTTTAAGTCTGTATACCATGAATTTACTGAAGTTATTTTATTGTCAACAGATAAAGATCAATAATGGTAAGTATTCCATTGGTATTTGACATAATTACCTGTGAATTTGTGATACCCACTCTCGGATTGGGTCAGATGTAAATTTGCTGGTCCACAAACTTAATGTGCCTTCCCCATTGTCTTGATTCCATGCAACGTCTACATGAGTCCTTGTTTTGGACACACAATAGACTGCAAATTCTGGAAGTAGAAACGAGGAACCGCAGATGCTAGAATCTTGTGTAGAGCACGAAGTTTTGGAGTAACACAGTGGGTCAGGCAGTATCCCTGGAGAACATGGATAGGTAACATTTTGGGATGAGACCCTTCTTTAGACTGATTTAGGAGACGAGCAAAAGTAAAACTGATGATATAACAGTGATGTTTACGAGAAGACAAAAAGTAGTTTGTCCATTTCCCTCCATAGAAGCTGCCTAACCTACCAAGTTCCTCCGGCAGTTAGATTGTTTCAATTGCTATTGCTCAAATTCCTAAATTTTGCACATATTTACAAATTCTCTCCACATTCCATTTTGTAATATTTTTGCCTTAAAGTATAAATTTTAGTTGGTTTCTTTTTTCTTAAAAGCTTTTTTAGCTGAGGCATTTTTTTTTTTTTTTATTGTCCCTGGTGTGGGTAGGATAGTGTTAATGTACGGGGATCGCTGGTCGGCACGGACTCGGTGGGCCAAAGGGCCTGTTTCCCTGCTGCGTCTCTAAAGTAAAATAACATAAAATTGACTTTTTACTTCATGACGTGAGATTTTGCAACCATTCAGCTGATAAATTTTATGATCTAGATGGAGGCAGTAGATTGATTTGAAATTGTTGAACATTCTGTTTTTGTCTGAGCTGACCTCTTGCCTGTGGACACTTGTTAATAAATAGCTCAAGATTGTATTCCATCTGGTGCATGTAATGGTTGATGCAGGGCCAGGATGGATGTTTCTGGTAGTTGGAGCAAGAAATCTATTTGAAAGTTTTGGATTTAAGAATATAACATTTTTAAGATCCTATGCATTGTCCTCCACTCCCAAGATTTCTTATGGTATCAACAAGATGACATGGATTGTGCAACTTGTTAGCCATGCTATTTGATTGGCCCAAGACTCTCCGGTCGGTGAATATGGTTACACCATTGTTATTTCCACATGCCTATACCAAAATTAGATGTGAAATACCTGGCTCTTGCGTGGTTTTGCATCTGGAATCACAACAAAGGATTTACAAAAAATGGTCTAAATAATAGCAAGTTTATGTAGCCTAATAATAGAGGTGAAACATCTAGGTCTACATTTAGGTTACATTCCACAGACCATTTTTATGAAAGGTTAATTCTGGGAAAGTAAGTATTGAGGGAATTACTAATATTTCTTCACATGTTATTTTTTTTTTGGTAGACTAGGAAAGCAGAAATAACTTGAATTGGATTGAATTAAATTGCAAATATCAGGTTCATGTTTTAAAATATGTTTTTCCAATCAGATTTCATTGTGATTACAAATGCAATATACTTATACTTACTTTCTGATACTCCTTTCCAGATTTGATCTTCACTCACTGATATATAGAGAATAAGAAAATGTGATGCAGTTTAACATATTTCAAGAAAAAAAACTTTTCACTCATGATTGGAGAAATTAATAGGTATCATTGACATTGACATTTTCCCTTTTTTACCATTTTGCAGAATGATATTTTGGCCAGGACTTTGAAAGTAATATATATTACATTGCTGTTTCTTTGTAACTTCCAATGAAATTCACTTTTCGTCTGAGAAGGCCAGAGAAATCTTTTGTAAAAAGAAAATGGGTAGGCTATGAATATGACAAATAGTTTTATCTCGGATTATTCAATGTATTGTGGGCCCAATAATCGTTGGATCTGGCCATGACCTTTGCAATAAAGCAAAGTATTCCTTTCCCTCTTTAAAAATAAAGCGTTTCATGCATAAATAATATTTGACAGTATCTTGTTTTGGATTCCATTCACTTTCTTTGAGCCTTTGGTATTATATTAATATATTCTTGATTAGTACATGTATCAGAGTTTACGGGGAGAATGCAGGAGAATGGGGTTAGGAGGGAGAGATAGATCAGCCATGATTGAATGGCGGAGTAGACTAGATGTGCCGAATGGCCTAAATCTACTCCTATTCCTTGTGAATTTCTTTTGAAAGTGTAAATGATAACTGATTATGTATTGTAAATCACGCACATTGCCATGACTCTGACCGACTGTGCATCCTAATTCTCTACAGTTATGGAGTGATTGCCAATGGCTGTGCAACCTGCCCAAAGCTGACATGTGAGCGTTCGGGTTGTGCAACTGAATTCTGTTACCACTGCAAACAACTCTGGCACCCGGACCAAACCTGCAGTGAAGCTCGTAAACAGAGGGATGTGTTTGTGGCTGGGATAGAAAAACACTCTACCTCTCTTATTCACAGTGAAGAAACTGACAACGGTAAGTGCCCACTGTACTGAAAGAAAAATGTTTGATTTGTTAATTTTCTCAGTGTTTCAAATAAGAAATATTTTGAAATTCATAATTTTCACATTATCATAAATAAATCCATCAGTCTATATTTGAAATACATGTGGTTGTGATTATCAGAGGGATTTACTAACAAGGCAAGTTATTGCTAGTACATAATTACCTACTTTGCATCCATCATTTTAAATCTCTTTTTGGTTAGCTTCACTTAAAATTTTATATCAAGCTGAACGGATTGTGAACGTTGGCGACAAATAAGATCATCATATTACCTTGTTCCAAAAATCTGCCAAGGAATCTCAGAGAGCAGTTATTGTTTAAACTGAACAGGCAGCAAGGTCATAATATGCTACATTCAGTTGAGTTTTTTAGTTTTAGTGATACAGCTTGGAAACAAGCACTTTAGACCACCAAGTCCATGCTGACCATCGATCACACTTTCACACTAGTTCTGTTATCCCACGTTCTCAATTACACACTAGGCAATTTACAGAGGCCAATTAACCCCACATGCCTTTGTTATTTTATATTTCCTTTGAGCTTGACATGACACAGAGGCAACCTACCCAGTTTACTGTTTCTTTAGATGCTACATTCAGAAAATCAGTCAGTCGATAGCAATGTCTATGCAAAAAGAATGAGAAAATTTGGCACAAGCTATACTTTTGTGTAATTTAATAACTTGTTTCTGCCTTGCATTGTACTGGAATTGTTGGTATAAAAATGTTAAGAATGACAAATAGCAATGGCTAAATTCCATATAAAAACAGTTATTATCTAAGCAGGAAAGTTTATTTTATTTATTTTCATTTTATTGTTTTTAATATTTTTTATTATTTTATACAATTTTTTAACAAAACAGAACAAAACAAACAAAAAAAATAAAAATAAAAACTGAAAAAGACAACAGGAAAAAAAAAGGAAGGAAAAAAAAAATAATTATAATTAAAAAAAATAATAATAATAAAACAAAGCCGCCAGACATAACAGTATTGGTACAATCCACATGGTGCTATACAGTCATGCATTGCAAAAGCAGAAGTAAAGGTCACAGGACTACATCACTGCAGATAATATGAAATTATGAAATGATTGGACTTTGAGATGGTTGATAAATAAATGGTCCCCAAACACTTAAAAAGTTGTTTGGTACCTTGGAGTTGTAGAAGCGTAACCTTTCCATCTGTATGATTATTATCATTTCATTGAGCCATTTTTCGAAGCAGGTGGGTGTAGATGATTTCCAGTCTGTTAGGATAATTTTCTTGGCTGCCACCATACCAAGCATCAGTGCTTGTTGTTCTTCAGACGTGAAGTGCAAAGCAGTCTCTGAGCATCCAAAAAGTGCCAGTTCTGGTTCAGGGAGAATATCTTTTCCATAGACCCCAGAAAACCACTTAAATATTTTAGACCAGTATCTTTGTATATGAGGACAGAGCCAGAAAATATGTGTTAAAGAACCATCTACACTTTTGTATCTGTCACATAATGGAGAAATAGCAGGGTAGATTCGATGTAATTTGGTCTTTGAGTAATGGAGTCTGTGGATGACTTTAAACTGAATCAGTTTATACCTGACATTGATCGAACAAGTTTGGATTCTGGTCAGACCTTCATTCCAAATGTTGTCAGACACCTCGAAATTCAGCTCAGTAGACCAGGCTTCTTTCAGATGGGTAGTGGATACAGAGGTGGTGAATAGACTCACAAAGCGAGATATTAGATGTTTGGAGTCTGGAGGAAGCTGCAGGAGCTCATAGAGTGGGCAACTGTCAGGCATGGTTTGAAAATTTGCAATTTGATCTTTAACGTAGTGCCTAATTTGGAGATAACGAAAAAAATGAGAGTTGGAAAGGTTAGATTTTGATTTCAGCTGATTAAACGAAGCAAACTTTTTGTCAATATATAGATCTCTGAGGGTCGCAAGGCCCTTGTTCATCCAGACAGCAAACACCCCATCCGTCTGTGATGGCAAAAAGGAGTGGTTGTGACATATGGGGGTGTAAATAGAGACATTTGACAATGTACTGAAACTTTTTATCTGATTTAAAATTCGAATAGAATTTCTTAAAATGAAGTTCTCAATAGTCAATAGTCAATTTAATCACCAACCAACTTATGTGGGGATTCTGTTTTGGAAAAAAGCAAAGTACAGAGGGAGGAATTTTTCACTGCTGTGTTTTCAATGTTTAGCCACGAAGGGGTATTATTATTATTATCCAAAGGTCATCTGGGAATCCCCATTGCCAGTAAATCAGAGCTCTAGCATTGGCTGCCCAATAGTAGTGCCTAAATATAGGAAGGCCCATGCCTCCCTCATTTTTTGGCTTTTGAAGATGTGCCTTTGATATACGATGGGCTTTATAGCCCCAAATGAATGGAAGGATAATGGAGTCCAATTTTTAAAAAAATGATGAAGTTAGAAAAATTGGAAGATTTTGGAATAAATATATGAATCTAGGAAGAGACACCATCTTGATAGCGTTAATACGCCCCACTATAGACACTTTGTTTTCATTTTAGTTAGAAACTGGATTTAGTGTGGCATTTTGAATAAATCAGTCATGTTCTTATCAAATGTATTTAAAGTAATAATAGTTAACCTTGCTGTAGATGGATGTAGTTTACAATTTATTTGATTGATAGTTTGAAATCAGATATAGTAATGGAGACAGATTTAGTCAAAATTGTGCCATCATTGGATTAAGCTGGATGAAGTCTTTATAGAGGCTGATGGTCTTCAAGTTCCACATCTCATGTCAATACATCCTTGTGTGTCTTGTTGTTGCCTTTACTTTACCTTCTCGTTGCGATGATGAATAGTTTTGACTATAGCTGGTTGGATTCTATCTCTCCTTGAGACACTATTCCTTTATCCTAACCCAATTGAATCTTCGCTTGAATGAATCTGCCAACGCTGCTTCTGATTTCCATTTTGATACAAGGCCTCCACACCTCAATGGAAACTAGGTGCATTCTGGTATTCCACTGCTATTAATGCTTAATGCTTGTTTATAACAAATTGATATAGAAATATAAACAAACAAGAAAGGTGGCTGAAATATCCTTTTTTGGGACGTATAATCCCTATTTTTACATTAGTTCTTGTGATAGGAGCAGAAAATGGCCATTCGGCCCATCTGTACTTTTATTTGTTAATCAACAGCCTGACAAACTCAAAGTATTAAAGGACATTCATGGTCCCAGGGAGAAAAAATAAATAAATGCATCTCTTTGCGCAAACAATTGACATCATGTTTCATAAATTCGTGTGATGGGAGCCTAGAAATAAATAGGTGCAGGAGGAGGCCATTTGGCCCTTCGAACCAGCACCGCCGTTCATTGTGATCATGGCTGATCTGGACTCCCCCAACATTGGGAACATTTTTCCTGCATCTAGCCTGTCCCAGTCCTTTTATAATTGTATAGGCTATTTGGCCCATCAAGTCTATTCCACCATTCAATCATGGCTGGTCTATCTTTCCCACCCAACTCCATTCTCCTGCATTCTTCCCATAACCCCTGGCACTCGTACTAATCGAAAATGTATCTATCTCTGCCATAAAATATCTATTGACTTGGCCTCCACATGCTTCAGTGGCAATTAATTCTACAGATTCACCACCCTCTAAGTAAATACATTTCTCCTCATCTCCTTCCTAAAGGAACATTGTTTTATCTGAGGCTATGACCTCTAGTCTTAGACTCTCCCACTAGTGAAACATCCTCTCCACATCCACTCTATCCAGACATAACTGAAAAGAGAAATAAATTTATGAAATTAAAGAATATTAAAGTTTATATTCATGTTAATATTTTATTATACAGTGGTGAATCTGTGGAATTCTCTGCCACAGAAGGTAGTTGAGGCCAGTTCATTGGCTATATTTAAGAGGGAGTTAGATGTGGCCCTTGTGGCTAATGGGATCAGGGGGTATGGAGAGAAGGCAGGGATGGGATACTGTTGGATGATCAGCCATGATCATGTTGAATGGCGGTGCAGGCTCGAAGGGCCGAATGGCCTACTCCTGCACCTATTTTCTATGTTTCTATGTTTTCTATTAGAAAATAGAATATGTAAACAGAAATACTTTTGCTCCAATTTGGGTTCTTTCACTTGCTTGTATTTAAGGACCAAACGTTTCAATGTTTGTCCACTCAAATCTTGAGCAGTGACCCATACTTCAGCCAGTCCATGTTTATAACTATTTGAGATGTGCAAAGTTTTTTCGGGTCTATGTCAATTGTACAGTGCATCGAATGCTGATGCCCACCTTGTATCAGGCAAAAAAATAATTAATGGTACAAACACAACTTAACAGGATCTCCTCTTTCGGAGTGATAATGTAGTTAAAAGTAAATTAAGTTTTATTAGACTTTAGAGATACAGTGCGGAAGCAGGCCCATCAGCCCACCAAGTTTGCACCGTCCAGTGATCATCCCGTACACTAACACGATCTGACATACGAGGGACAATATTACAAGTTACCGAAGCAAACTAACCAACAAACCTGTACTTTTGGAGTGTGGGAGGAAACCGGAGCACCCGGAGAAAACCCACGTGTCACAGGGAGAACGTACAAATTCCGTACAAACAGCACCCATAGTCAGGATCGAACCGGGTCTTTCGCGCTGTATGGCAGCAACTCTAACGTTGCCCCACTGTGCAGCCCTTGCTCTATTGGTCTAATATTTTTAGTCATTTATGTTTTCTTACCCTTGCTTGTTATGATTTCTTAGAATAACAAAGGAACTGCAGATGCTGGTTTACAAAAAAAACCCAGTACTTGAGTAATTCATTGGCTCAGGCAGCATCTTTGGAGGAAATGGATGGGTAACGTCTTGGGTTCTAAACAGAAATGTCTCTTTATCCATGTCCTCCAGAGATGCTGCTATGCCCACTGAGTTACTCCAACACTTAGTGTTTTTTTCTCTATTGATTTCTTGGCTGCCTGCTATTATTTGCACTCCATAATTAAGTTATAACAACCATGCGTTACATTTCTAAAATGGTAAATTCAAATATTCACTTGCTTGACTCGTGGTGACCAAACTTTTGTCTCGATGATGCTTTAGATATACTGGAGGCAGTTCGATCGTTAAATATTGAATTGACTGCTTAAATTTGTCAAGATTTTTAGAGTGTTACTAGACCAAGTGGGAGTCACACGGGAAGCCTGGTTCCCCAACGCAACCTGTTTCCCCCAACGCAATATTCCACCACTCACCCGTTCCCCAACGCAACCCGTTCCCCAATTCAATATTCCACCACTCACCCATAGCCGACAACTGCGCAGGGGCTCTTCATTTCGCCTTATGCACCCTCACTCATTTTTAAACTTAAAAAAAAATGCAATTGCACTTGCTAGCTAGCAGTACTCAGTGTACTGTTACTTTAAAAAAATGCAATTGCACTTGCTAGGTCTAGCAGAACTCCATGGAATTGAGGAATTGAGGCAATTGAGGAAATTCAGAGTGTCTCCGAGGATCCTCAAGTGCTTCTACGCAGCGGCGGTGGAAAGTATCTTGTCCGGAAATATTACCATCTGGTTTGGGAATTGCTCTGCCAAGAACAAGAAGGCTCTGCAGAGAGTAGTGCGTTCAGCCGAACGCACGATGGGAAATTCACACGCCCCCCTGCAGGAACTATACAACAGGAGGTGCAACTCCAGAGCAAATAAAATCATGGGAGACCCCTTCCACCCCTGCAACGGACTGTTCCAGCTGCTACGGTCAGGAAAACGCCTCCGTTGCCATGCGGTGAGAACGGAGAGGTTGAGAAGGAATTTCTTCCCAGAGGCCATTCGGACTGTAAACGCCTATCTCACCAAGGACTAACTCTACTGAACGTTTTTCCTTCCATTATTTATTATGTAAAAGAATATGTGTGTTATGATTGTGTTTATAATTTGTTTGGTTGTTTGGTTGTTTGTCTTTTGCACAAAAGTCCGCGAGCATTGCCACTTTCATTTCACTGCACATCTCGTATGTGTATGTGAAAAATAAACTTGACTTGACTTGACTTGACTTGTACTGTGACTTTAAAAAAAATGCATTTACACTTGCTAGGGTTAGCACGACTCAGTGTACTTGGATAGCAACAACAATCCCATTGTGACGTCACAGCTGTAAGCACAGGAAAATGTAGTTATTTTTCTTCCAAGTTTCTTCATATTTTTGAACATTTTGATTAACAACTCGAGAAATAATGCATGAATTTTTCCGATAAGGCGATTTTTGACTTCACGAGATACATCTCTACTGGAATATGGAAAAATGTTACCGTTGGCACGTCATTTTTTTGAAATGTGATCATACACACACAAGCATCCAAGATCAGAGTTTTTAATAATATATACACACACATATATATACATACACACACATATATGTATGTATATGTGTGTGTGTGTGTATAATATATATATATTATATACACACACATATATACATACATACACATATGTGTTTGTGTGTGTATAATATAAATATATATATATATACACACACACACACACACACACACACACACACATATATATATATATACATACATTATTACATATATGTGTGTTATGTGTATATATATATATATATATATGGCTCTCACAACTTTTTTTCCCTGTTGCCAGCCGGGGCAACCTTGACAGCTTTTTAGGTTGCCAAACGACAGTTTAGGTGGTCATTTAAGACGGTTTGCATGACGCGTGCGATAATGTGCTCGGCCGAAGTGCGTAGTTACCAGTCAGAATTATGCTCAATGAAGCATTCACATATTATGTACAAGAATGAACTGCAGATGCTGTAAAATCGAAGGTAGACAAAAGTGCTGGAGAAACTCAGCAAGTGCAGCAGCATCTATGGAGCGAAGGAAATAGGCAACGCTTCAGGCCGAAACCCATCAGTCTGAAGAAGGGTTTCAGCCCAAAACGTTGCCTATTTCCTTCGCTCCATAGATGCTGCCGCATCTGCTGAGTTTCTCCAGCACTTTTGTCTGCATTCACATATTATTTCTGCTTCAAATAACTCACAAACTAAACATATTCACCAATCAAGACATGATTTATACCACAATGACATGCAGCAAAATTATAATACAATATCTCAACTCTTTTTACACATTGCAATTAATGCAATTTATATTAGTTCTTTTCACTTCCAAACAAAAATGTGCTTGGATTATTCAGCATATGATCAACCTGTGTCAATAAATCCTGGACCATAGAACTACTTATCTCTCCCCTTTTAATAATTGCACTTGTGATCTTGTGTGCCATTCACATAAATGTTATGGTGATACATGATTGAATGCATCAATATATGTACTTGTATGACAACATAATTAACATGTTGTAATACATATTACAATATTGTGGAGATGTGGTTAACATATTGGGTTCTTTTTGTACATTTTCCAAGTTATAGACAAAATTGACTTCCAGGCATAATTATATTGTTCCTGATTACAGAAGGCGACCATTAGATCAATAGTGTACTTTTGAAAGCGCTGTCCATTCAATCTCATTCCTTTTTCTTTCCCATAGGCCTGTAAATGTTTCCTTACTGATTATGTATCCAGTTCCCTTTTGAACTTTGCCATCACAACCCTTTCAGCCAATGCATTCTAAATTATCATTACAAAATATTATTTATTTTATTTTGTCCAACCCATTTGCTATAAATCTTAATGTTCTGTTTACAGTTTCACTTTATTTGGTCTAACAAAAGCCATCATAATTTTGACCACACGTATTATGTCACACTGGTGCTGTAAAGAATGTCAAGCCCAGTCTCTTCACATAACTGAAAAGCAGCACTTTTGTGACCATTCCAGTAAATCACCTGCTCCAGCTCGTTTTATTTACTATTTGGGTAATTTGCGTGTAGGTACCAGCATGAATGCCTTAAAACCTTTTGGAGACTTGTCATCAGTTTAATTATCTTGTATTTTCCACAAATTGTATCACTTTTTTTGGTCCAACAAACTTGGTCCTGACTGTTTACAGCATATTTTGTATACTTGGGTACTCAAAATTCTAAATTATAATAATTATCCGGGTGATGTACCGACCATAGTTGTGGGTACTTGCTATTAGCAATTATCTGCCTAGTAGATAAATCCTGGTTTTCATACATACAGAACACAGTTCAAACACATTGTTTGGACCAACTTTACATCAAAACCATGAGTGAACCAAGGATTAACATGTATGCCTGGCTGTTCAAGAGCTTCTAGGGCCAAATGTCAATGCAGCTTATAAATTAATACGAAAAAATCTATGGTAGTAGATGTTAAATATTCTTTTTTTACCTGACCTGCATCCGGGCAAGAAAATTGCAAAAGTGAATGATAAAAATCGGAAATATTGGTTAAAAACTAATCGACCATCAGTAGACAGCAACAGAGTTCACTCTGCAGGAGTTTGCATATGGCAATATATCACCATTATCTAGAAGTAAAATACCCAAAGACAATTGAAGACAGTCGGAAAAACCCGAAACATCACCCATTCCTTCTCTCCAGAGATGCTGCCTGTCTCGCTGAGTTACTCCAGCATTTTGTGTCTATCTTCGATTTAAACCAACATCTGCAGTTCTTTCCAACACCCGAAGACAATAGTATTTTAATTAATTTAAGATCTTTTAAATTTGGATATGAGATCAAATTTTGGAAAAGGAGCTTGATTATAAGGAGCTTGCAGGGCCAAGTATTGGCATGAAGCCGTTTAATTAGTGCATTTAAATGAAATAAAGCATCCTGAAATTTTTGGCATAAGAGATGCATTTTTGATGTATTATATCATTTGCAGTGACATATTTCGCTGATAATAGTGGTTTATTCATTTAATATGTTTTGTATGGACAAATGAAAATCTGTGACCTGGATTTGTTCTGTACTTGTTGTTTTTCAGTATATCTTCAGTTTAGGAAATTAACTTTTCTGCTAATTAAAGTAAGGGGTTGGTGCTCATTGGATATTTGAACATTTTAATGTTAAAACCTTTTCAATGAAGTGAGACAAAAAAAGCAAAATCTTAGAATGCTAATTGTAGCAATATGCACATTATCACTAATAGTCAAAGATCAAATTTTGACAAACTTGTGTACTCAAAATTCTAAATGTACAATAATTAATTTGATTGAGAAAACAGAAGCTGTAGTTATAGTTTGTATGTCAATTAAGAAGCAATTTAATTTTTGTTTCAGTGGCGTGATGTTGAGATGAAGTATGAAAAATGTTATTCCCTAGTATATACCATGCATACCTGGAATCTTTCAAAATAGTCATAGTAACTTCAACTTAATGCATTTTCCTTATGATATTTAAAATATTTTCCATTTATCTTTAAATGATATGCACACTTTAAATGTCTTTATATTCACAAGCTATGGAAGTTTTCAACTTGTTTACAGGTTTAAAAACATAAACGGAAGTACCAGAAACCGTTGAGCTCTGCTGCCAAATGGAGACAGAAAATTACATGGCAAAAGATGTCATCTCATAATATTCCCTCTTAACAATGGGCTCATTTACACAGGCTAGACTACAGTTTCCATGAGCAGAATAGGTTTTATGATTGGATTGGATTTATGTTAACTGAAATCTGCATGATTAGTATCTGCCAAGTATAACTTGAGCCTAGCCAGGTCTAAAAGTTATACTCTGCATCATATTAAGTGATATACTGAAACATTTGTGGAATGCCCACCATCTGAACTTGTCAACACGAGGGTGGATAACAATGCCTCTCCTCTCCTCTCCCCAACAAAATACAGGCTAAAATTAATTGTACACTAGTACTGTAATTAATAAAATTAATTGTACAGTGTTACTGTAATAGTACCACAAGCAAACTTGCTTTTTATACACGTGAGGCTGACTGTTTTAAAACAATATTTGCACTTACAAGCCCTCTCAGTAAGATATTTAGAAGGCTGTCTGCACTGGTAAATACCTATAATTATTTTTTTTCTTAATTCCTGTTATCCCATGTATGTATAGAGACTTGGTGAAATAGAAGACTGAAGTAATCAAGAGGATCCCTGGATCTTGAGTAAATTTTCCTTTTTAAATAACATTCAAACACAATTCTTGATTATATCACACCTATTTTGATTTCATTCAGCGGCATCTAAAGATGTCACTCTTTGACAGTGATCCTAAATTACCTTTTCTGATGATTGTCAACTCTTTTCCCAGCAATCATGAGTAATAAATTGGAAATCACTGAAGTACCACATAAATTGGATTTCTAATGGCAAGCTCAGTACATTAACGCCTTTTAAATCTTTTGTTGCAGCCATCAAAAACGTTGCCTTAAATGATGTCTGAATAAAATACATTTGTTCTCTTAAGCAAGATGTCTCCTCCATTCTTGAAAGTGGGGTTAGAATGGGAGTGGGGGACAATCTCCAATTTGACTTTGACTATTTTATTTTATAATTTATAATTTATAAAGAAAAATATGTGAGATTTGTATAAATGCACTGCTCCATCATCCGAAATGTGGCTCTGGGGAAGAAGTTCTCTCAAATCTTAGTCATGTATCATTCTTTATGAAAGAACCTAAAAAGTGTTGCATTGAACTCCCTGGGATATCGGAACTGAGCATGAATATTTCCATTGTAAGAGACATCAGTTGGCAAGCTGAAATTCAACGTAGAGCTTCTGCTCTGCAGGATAAATTGAAGTTTTGCCCAGACCAAGAAATGCCCTGCCTGCTTAAATGTACACAAGCAACGTACTGCTGCAGTTGGCAATCTGAAATGGAAATGGAAACTACTAGAAATGGTCACGCAGTTGAGCAGCATTGGAGGAGAGAGAAGCAATTAATGTTTCAGGTTGACGACCTTGCATCAAAAGTGCAAAACGTTCGGGAAAACAAGTTGGGGAGGAATGTGGGATGGGGTAGAGGGAATGAAAGGGAAGGTCTATGATAGGGTGGAGAGAAGGAAAACAATGAATGATACAAGTGGTTGAAGTAGTGAATGGTGGTGATAAATAAAGGTTTGTCTGTGGACGGTGTAAATGGAAATATGCGAATGGAATCTGAAATTTCCAGAAAAGTGTGAGGGGGGAAAATACCAAATGCAGAAAAAAATGTAAAATATCAGGCTGAAATTGCATGGAAGGCAGAAAGCTTGAGGATTGTTGGAACAGTTTAGGAGGAGAAAATGGAATTGCAATAGAGAATCAAAGTGATATGCAACTGGAAGCTTGAGTTCATTGTAATAGACTGCAAAAAAAAGTTACAATATGTCATGTCACGTCACATTCCCCAGATGTGCTTAGTGGTTGGTATCAGCTTTGAACCCATAATAATTTGCTTGTTGAGCAATTAGCTATGGAATTGTATCCTGAATATTTGTCTTATTGTTAATTATTTCCTCCCCTTTATCAAATTAATTTGCGTTGAATACGATTCAGTGCAGATGTTGAGGCGAAGAGTGAGTATGGGGAAGAATTGAGATCACGATTGGTGCTAGGGTGGGGGGAAGTTACTGATGTGAGATTTCACTTTGTAAAGTAAGAAAGATTGTGTTCTCTCCCCCAATTCCTCCCTTATGTAGTTGAAGAGATCAAGCCATGTCCTCGATGTGGTGCGTTTATCCTAAAGATGAACGATGGAAGTTGCAACAGAATGACATGCGCTGTGTGTGGCTGCCAATTCTGCTGGCTGTGCATGAAGGAAATAACAGACCTGCACTACCTCAGGTACCACAGCTTAGATTCTCAACAATATTCCGAACAGCTTTAAACACGTTTTCATCTTCAGTACAACTTATGAATGGGATTTCAATTTTCTGTACAAATCCAGATCGTGGAAGTGAATAGAAAGTATTTTATAACAGTGGCCAACTCTTTGCCTGTAAAATGCAATTACCTTGTATGTCTATTGTGCCTTTGTGGCGTGTGCATGATAACTAATCACAAATGAGTAATGGGGCAAGAAAATGTTGCCTGCACTTCAGCTAAATACAGAGTTGACTTGCATCTGATATTGTCTTTCCCTATCCAGCCACAAAAAAAAGCATTTCTAGTTTTTGTTTGTAAGATGTCTCTCCTTGTAAAATATCATTAGAATTAACGGTTCAGTGAGCATTTTGGACATAGATCAGGCATGAATGGCTAGTTGGTGTGGTATTAAATTACATTATATTCCACCTGAAGAATCTGGATAAAGAGAAGAGTTTTTGATACTACCTGTACAAGTCGGAACTTATGCAGAAACGCCTGCTGCATTGGTTTGATTTGATTTATTATTGGCGTATATATTTTTTTCTTAACTTTTTCCCTTATTTTTAATTTCCGGGTGGAAAAAATCTTCAGTTCTGAAAATCCTGAAATGCAGTTAGACATAAAAAGCTGGAGTAGCTCAGCGGGTCAACATCATCTATTCCTTTTCTCCAGAGATGCTGCCTGACCCGCTGAGTTACTCCAGCTTTTTGTGTCTATCTTTGGTATAAACCAGCATTTGCAGTTCCTTCCCACACAGTATCGGCAGTTCTTTCGACAATTTATTCCACCTGCTTGAAGATGGGAGAGGGGCAGGGATTCTTGGATCTCCACAGCAATGCTGACACAGCTAAGCTAAGTCAGCGTAACTTGGTTTATTTTTCATTCATCTCTTGTGGGACGATTACTTATTTGCTGCACGTTTAGTACTGGTTAGTAAAGGAGTATTTATTAGGGGTGAGCAATGTATATATCCTGTATATGATTAATGCTTAATTTTTCACACTGAAATTTGAATAGGTTTATTGTAGAGGAATTAAAGTTGGAAATAAAACTGGGAATATTTGGAGGAGTAACAATTTGTTGGAAAATGAGAATGGCGGAGAGAACACAGAGCACTTGTGATAGCTAGAGGGTAGAAGGAAAAAAATGGTATGTATGTGCAAATATGAAATATGAGGCTGGGATTGCTGATTATCTGAAATTGTTAAATTACAAGTTACGGTTCTAATGTCCCTATTGGGAAGTTGAAGTAATCTTTAAACTTGTTGGAACCAAGTCGGGTGGTTGTAGTGAGGAGATTTGAGAATTAAATTAACTGCTTGAGGTCATACTTGTAGACTGAATGGAGGTGTTCTTCAAAACAGTCATAGAATCTGCTTTTAGTTTCCGCAGTGTAGAAGAAACCATATTGTATGCAGTGCAGGTGCACAAGTAAAGTTACTGATGTAACTGGAAAGGTAGTTGTTGGAGTCTGTGGATTATGGTGAGTACTTGTCACTAAATTGAAATGTTCAGAGGACAGAATGAGGGTGAGAGCAAGTTGGAAACTGATAGAATGGATAATAATTGCATATCGTGCCACAGCAGAAAGAAACATTGTACAGTCATTATGCATGTGAGAGAATAGCGAGGACATTGATCGCAGTAGAATTGAAACAAGGCATTTTCCACATATCCTGCAGACTTGTGCACTGTTTGGACCCATTCTGGTTCCCATTAACTTTGATTTCGAAGACATTGGTGAGGATAAAGTGTTTAATGTGTGAACAAATTCTGCCAGACAAAAGAGATTATTGGAGGATGGGAACTGGTTTGGGACTTTGCTCAAGGAAGAGATGGAGGCCCCTTAGGCAGAGCAGATATGATATGTAGATGCAGAGAGATTGGTGCGAATGAGCTTGTTAGAGCCGGAATCTGGAAACCAATGGCTGAGGGCATCAGATTGTCACGGATGTACTTGGGAAAGGAATGATTAAGGGGAGAAAGAGTAGTCAAGATAGGAATAAATGAATTAAGTGAGACAAAAACAGGCTGAACTGATGGGACTACAGCGATAGTTCTGCTTGTTGTTTTAAAGGTGGTTGGGGTGATCCATGTACAGTTATAGAAAGTGAGTGTGCGCTGAGGAGGAAGGATTTGCAAAATAAATTATGCTAATGACTTCAGGTAAATTACATTCAGTGGCGGGGTCATAGTCTGGAGAGAGCTATAACGTGCCATAAAACTAACTTCAGCCAAATAGTAATGCCATCCATGTCAGCAAGCTTAATGGCAATCAAAATGAAATAACAAGGAACTGCAGATGCTGGTTTATACCAAAGATAGTCACAAAATGTTGGAGTAACTCAACAGGTCAGGCAGTTTCTTTGAGGTTCCCTGATAGGCAGATTGTTGGACAAAGGCTAGAATTAGAAGCAGGTGTGAGCCCAAAACAATCTATGGAGCAAGTTGGAAGATGTTTGGTGGAAGGGGTGGGGGGAAACTTCCCTTGCTATTCCTGCACTGACCAGCTAACCTCTCTGTCCTGGGCCATTACCCAGAGTGACGCCACGTGCAAATTGCAGGAACAAGACCTTGTATTCCGCTTGGGTCGCTTACGACTCAATGGTATGAGGATTGAATTCTCCAATTTTAGGTAACTCCCATATGCAATTGGTCTGAAGAAGGGTCCAAGCCTAAAACGTCACCCATCCATTTTCTCTAGAGATGCTGTCTGACCCGCTGAGTTACTCCAACATTTTCTGTATATCTTTGGCTTAATGGCAGTGTTGGGCTAGTACTTACCAAGCAACATCCTGCAAGTTCTGCGGGTGTGAGGGGGGAAATCTGAGATGTCTGATGTAGTGCCAGCAGTCTATGATGAACAGACGTGCACACACCATTAATCCCCAGGGATTTGTACTGTGAGAAAGCATCCACAGTGTGTGATACTCACCTCATTGCCTCAATTGGTACTCAACGACTTGAGTCATTTTACATTCATTTAGAGTTTCTGAGTAAATTTAAGGCTAAGCAGTCTGCCTCTCAATGCAGCCAGACAGGTTCCACTCAATCAATTTAACATACATCAAAATTTCCACATAAATCAAATTACAGCAGGAAATCTCCTCTTGGTACACATTGAGCAGAGCAAAATCATAATTTGAATGCACCCACAATGGTAGGTAAAGTGTCCCAAGATTCGCAGCCAAGTCAGTTGCACTAAGAAATGGATTTAAAATACACTGTAATTCTCTCTCATGGTCATGTTTGAGGTAACACGGGGGGACTAAACAGTTCAGTGAGTCTGTAATCTACCATTAAATTATTCCCCCCCCCCCAAGATTGAAATTTCCAGCTCCAATATTTTGTCTATAGCTTTTACTTTTGTCCAAAGCTAGATCAAAAATAATTTGAAATCTAGCAATTGTTTTCATTTACAATGCTCTGTTATTTTCGATAAGGGAACAAATTATCCCAAAGATAATGGAATGAAATCTAGCCCCTTCTTTAAATAAATGGAGTATCTGATACATGCAACATACATGCAGTTACATTCTTTTGGCCAGGGAAAAAAGCACTACTTTAAAAAAAGAAATCTTGTTTGACACTCTTCACATTAAACTTTGTCCTTTTGATGTTCATCCTTTTTGTCATAAGCACAAAAATGTTAAACATCCGATTGAACTGTATTCCCCTGATTGTATTGATTGAAGATCTAAAGTGTCCAAAAAAAAAGTCACATGTAAAGAAATACTTCAGAACAGGAGGATATAATTTTAAAACTCGGGCCCACCCATTTTGCAGTGTTATCACAAAGCTCCCTTGCTACACGTAGCCTGGTGTACTGTCTCCCAAAAGATGGTGGGTGCCAAACCTTTAGACACTTTCAAGCATAAGTTACATAGATACATACACAATAGGTGCAGGAGAAGGCCATTTGGCCCTTCGAGCCAGCACAGCCATTCAGCGGGATCATTGCTGATCATCCACAATCGGTATCCTGTTCCTACCTTTTCCCCATGATTCCATTAGCCCAAAGAGCTTACATAAATATTGCTGGGAATGTTGAACAATGGCAATTAAAATACAAATTACCTATTACTTGACAGTAAATGGAGTTGAAAGGCTGGAGAAACTGTTCCAATCAAACAGGCCAAGTGGAAGATCCTAAGTTACTTTTATTTGAGCTTGGGGGAAAACAATTGCAGCAATTTTTAAAGGAGGGCTGGTGGGTACCCAATAATGCTGAAGTAAAAATATACAGAGGAGGTAGAACCACCTATCTATATTACTAAAAGTCTGTTCTTGACCGGTTTTGGCCTTCTGTGCTGCGATTTCCGAGAGAACGCTGCCACCTACGGCCGCCATTTTTGGCCACCTTGCTCAGAGCCCCCCTCCGCCGCGTGTGTGCTGAGGATTTTTCCCGTCAATTAAAAATGACAGAGATATTAATGCTTTTACAAAATTCCCCATTCTCTCTGCTGCTCCTGCTGGTGGGAGGGGGAGGGACTATAAAACCAGGAAGTGGTGTGCCCCAATCAGTCTCTACAACATGGAGGTCTGAGCTCTGAATGACTGAACAAATGTCTACATAGCTGTGAGTAAGTACCCTTAATTTGGTTTGAAAATGAGAATATGGTTATGGTTAGTTTGAGGAAAAAAGCACTGCCTGCAAATGGTTGTTTGGGGGGGTTTGGGTTGAGTAAAAAGGCATTATCTCTCTCTCTCCCTATCCCTCTTTCTCTCTCTCTCTCTCCCTCTCCCTCTCTCCCCGTTTCTTCCCCTCTCTCCCCTCCCCTCTCTCTCCCTCTCCTTCCCCACCTTCTCCCCCCATCCTTTCTCCCTCCCCCCTTCTCCCCCACCTCCCTCCCCCCTCTCCCCCTCCCCCCCCCCCCCCCTCCCCCCCCTCCCCCTCCCCCTCCCCCCCCCCCCCCTCCCCCCTCTAATTAGCCCCCCCCCCCCCCCCCTCCCCCCTCTCCTCTCTGCCGAACCCCTCCCCCACCTCTCCCCCCCCTCTCCGGGAGGAAATAAAGTATAGTGCCCCCCTCTCTCCTCCTCTCTCTCCCCCCCTCTCCTCCCTCTCTAAAACTGCCCCCTCCCCTCTCCTCTCTCCCCCCCCCTCTCCCCCCTCTCTTCTCTCCCCCCCCTCTCATTCTCCCCCCCCCCCTCCACTACCCCCCCTCTAATTAGCATGAGTGCGGGGGGGGGGGGGGGGGGGTGATAGTTAGTGTGTGTGACGATACATGCCGCATCCCCCCCCCTCCCCCCACAACCACACGTTGGGGGAACAGACCCAACGGGTCTGCACTTGGTCTAGTACATGATAAAGCCCAAATGTAGTGCTCATCATTTTATTTCATTCTTCAAAGTAACTATAATAGGAGCATTGTCCATATTGAGTAGGAGTATTTGCATAAGGGCAGTTCAGAATTTGGTTCCTATTTTAAAAGAATAATTGTTCATTATGCTGTGATATCATTTTTTATTATTAATCTTTCCTTCGCACTTCAATTTTTCATTCGGGGAAAAGAATTTCAAAGCAAAAATGCTTCAGAGTTGCCAAGTTCAATAACCTTTTGAATTTGCTGTCAAGCATTCATTAAACCAGATTTCACCAATGCTTTCTTTGCCATAATTAACAGTATTCATTTCCTGATGGGCCCAACATTGGGATCATTTAGTTCAGGTTATTTAAGAGGTAGCTGAGTCAATTTTAGTAATAACTTGTTTTCTGCCATCCAGTGGCCGCCATGGTGCCTTGCAGTGCAGATACCAGGAAGTCTGTTTAGCAGGCAGCTCTAGGAGGACAAGTGCATGTGAAAACCCAGCCAGCAGAAGGAAATGCCTAACATGAGGTAAATGAGCAGGTTTAAGGATACCATGGTTTGACTAAGGTGGTTTACAAATTAAATTGTAACCTTTAGAAACAATAGAAAATATATAGTAATGCACATAAGCCACTGGGCTTATCGCACTTCAACTGGTCATTCTGCCCAGAAGAGAGTTGGAGCATAATGATAATTGTCCATTCTATATTCATTCATTTTAAGGGTCTAGCATTCACTGGCAATAAAAACATATATTGCCCATCCCTAATTGCCCTTGAGAAGGTGATGGCGAGCAGCTGCCTTGGACCACTGCACCTCTTCTGATGTTGGTAGTTCAACAGTGCCATTGGGAAGGGAGTTCCAGGATTTAGACCCAGATTAATGAAGCAGTTGAATCCAAGCAAATGCAATGAGTTGCACTTGGAAGGATGAATGTAAGAAGAAAGTATACAGTTAATGGCAAGACCTTTAATAGCATAGATGTACAGAGGGATCTTCGGGTCCAAGTCCATAGCTTCCTGAAACTAAAGCCCCTGTCCCACTTAGGAAACCTGAACGGAAACCTCTGGAGACTTTGTGCCTCACCCAAGGTTTCCTTGTGGTTCCCGGAGGTTTTTGTCAGTCTCCCTACCTGCTTCCACTACCTGCAACCTCCGGCAAACCACCTGCAACCTCCGGGAACCGCACGGAAATCTTGGGTGGGGCGCAAAGTCTCCAGAGGTTTCCGTTCAGGATTCCTAAGTGGGACAGGGGCATAACGAAACAAGTAGACAAGCAATGGTGTAAGTATGCTTGCCTTCATGGGTTAAGGCATTTTGTATAATTGTCAAGAACACATATTGCAGCTTATTACACTTAGCTAAGGCTGCATTTGGACTATTGTGTGCCATTCTTGCCATCCCATTACAGAATGGATGCAGAGGGTTTGGAGAGGTGGCAGAAGTGGTTTGCCGGAATGCTGCCTGAGTTGGAGGGTATTAGCTAAAGGGGTGTTTGGACAAACTTGGATTGTTTTCTCAGGAGCATAGGGGTGACTCATCTACAAACAATCATGCCTTATCAGCCTGGATGAGTGCAGCAGAGCTTGAGGGGAGACCTAATAGATGTATGTAAAATTACGAGAAGCATAGTTAGGGTGGACATTCAGAACCTCTTTCCCATGGTGGAAATGTCAAAGACTAGAGGACATAGCTTTAAGTTCTTAGGTAAAACATTTAAAGGATACTAGACCAAGTGGGACCAGTTGGATCCCTGTCACACGGGAGGCCTGGTCCTTCAACGCAACCCATTCCCCCAACGCAATATTCCACCACTCACTCATAGCCCCCATGGGAGGACTGGTCGTCCAACGCAACCTGTTCCCCAATGCAATATTCCACCACTTACCCGTTTCCCCCAACACAATATTCCACCTCACCCATAGCCTCCAACTGCTGGCTCAGGGGCGGCTCATTTCCCCATATCCCCCAGCACTCCCCCACCCCCTGCTCTTCACCCTCCTTTTAAAATTTAAAAAATGACTTTTCACTTTAAAAAAAAATCCAATTGCATTTGCTGCCAGGACTCAATGTCCTATGATTTGCAACATTGTAATGGGCAGGGCCAGCAAGTGTAATTGGATTTTTTGCAGTGAAAAGTTAAGTATACAGTTTATGTAAATGAGATCCCATTGTGTCGTCATAGCTGCTAACTGCCACTGCAAATTCAAGTGATTTTTCTCAAACTGGATATTGTAAAGTTAAAAATGTGACTAACTTGTGAAATATACCATCAATCTAAATGAAACGATACAACACACCACAGGACAATGGTGAGTAAGGTGGTCCAAAAATTGTAGCTCTATTGTGTACTGTTTTGGCGTCATTCATGGCATGACTCGCACGCACACACAGACAGGCAGACAGACACACAGACTCACAAACAAACAAGATGGGAGTTTTAGTAATACATACTAGACCAACTGGGACCCATTGGGTCCCTGTCACATGGGAGGCCTGATCCCCCAAGGCAATATTGCACCACTAACCCGTAGCCCCCACGGGAGGTGTGGACCTCCAACTCAACCTGTTGCCGAACTTAAGATTCCAGCAATCGCTGGCATCCCCCAGCAGTGGACTTAAAAAAAAGTCCAATTGCACTTCCCCAATTGCAATACCAATTCACCCCCCCCCCCTTCTGCCAGGAGCTGGAGTAAGTGTTGTATGATGGCAACTTTGTTGCAAATGTCGGTTGGAGGACTGTGATATTCCATTCAGGTTAAAAATTGGTGGAAGCACAGAGTGTTCCTGTATTGCAACTTTGTATTGAAGTTTGTTGGAAGCTGGCAAGAAGGATTTTAACAGTAAAAATCTTGTTAAAGTATACTTTTTTAAACCTTTAAATATCAATAATGTGAAATATAACTTCAAATCTGAAGGAGACTTGACAAGATCGATGACGGGAAAAAGCTGAGTAAGGTTCTGCAAATATTTTAGCGCTACCGTGTACCGTTTTGGCGTAGATACAATCTCAATCACACACACACACACACACACGCACACACGCACACACACACACACACACACACGCACACACACATATATATAGAGACAAGTCGAGACTTAATAGTATATAGATGTGCAGGGCTGGGTGATGATAGAAGCAGCTATGACAGTGTTATTTTAAGAATTTTTTAGATAGGCACAAGGTTATGATGGGAATGAGGAGGTATGGATTACATGCAGGAAGGAGTTATTTAATTTGCATCATGTTTGACACACATTGTGGGTCTTGGGGCCTGGTCATGTGCCGTACTGTTTTATATTCTATGAAGGAACAGGAATGTATTTCTACGTCAGAAGGTTGTATAAGAGTTTCCATACAGCTGTTGCCACTATTCTCTCAATGAGAGAGGTTGTGGGTGATGGCTTGCACCTTATGAGCGTGCAAGGCAACGTCATAGTAGCCTGAGTGGAAACAATGCACTGCCATTATGTAGTTGGTACGTACCACAGCCATTTTGTGCCAGTGGTAGAGAGAATTAATGGGATGGCGAATATGGTGCCAGTGAAGCAGCCTGCTTTGTCCTGGATTGTGTCATTTAATACATGGGCATTGCACTCATCCAGGCTGATAAGACATAAGACTGTTTGGTGATGAGTTATTCGCCATAGGATACCCAGCCTCTGACCTGGTCTTTTAAACACAAACATGAGCTGCCATTCCAAATCCTTGATTAATATCGAATGGCATCTGTTCAAAATCTACAGCAAAAGCTGGTGATTTTCAAATCAAGTTATTTGATAGGTCACAGGGTTGTTGTGATGAATACACATTTGTTTTACTAATAATCTTTTAGGAAAAGGAATCCCAACAAATGATTCTCGATACAATGCAATGTGGTTGCCATTGAGTAAAACAGGAACTATTTGGAGAAAGACATTACCAGCCTAGCCGACTCTGAAAAGCCTCCTTGCTAATATCAAAAGACATATTAAATTGGACAAAACTATTGTGCAGCCTGGTTAAGTTTGTTTTTTCAGCCCAGATTAATTTTATACGTCAGAGATAATGTATGTATGTCCTAAACTATTATTCCATCATCTCTGTGCTTATTCTGTCCAGCCAATAGGTAGAAATGTAAACATAATGAGAAAAGTGCAGCTTTAACTTTGAGCCTTCAATATTGATTCTGGACTTAATAGGATGCACGTCTTATTGTGTTAGACTGCAGGGTGTCTTTTTTTAAATAATTTACCAACTCACCAATGATATTCATGTTAAAAAGCACTTTGAAGAAACACAGTGCAGAAACAGCACAGAATTATTCTGATTGCTAATCTGATTGCCCTTCGTTAAGAGGGGCTCGATAACACCATGTCATCAAGCCATAAAGAACAAAGCAGCCAGACAGTCCACATCAGATACCGAGAGATCTAATATAGGAAGGAACAAAACCTGCTCATGCTGACCAGTCTAAGTATTATAATTGTGCCTGTCCATGATGTCATAGGTACAACTGACAACTTCATTTTCCTTGTGGAGACTATGGAAACTCTCCTAAAGTCTATGGAAACTCTCCAAAATCATGTTCCATGACCACAATGCTGAATGGGATTGACTATGAAATTAATAACCTTCAAATTTATTCCTGACCCAGGAATGATTGAGTTAACACACAATGAGCATTTGACGGCACTGGGCCTTTACTCGCTGGAGTTTAGAAAGATGAGGGCCTACCTCATTGAAACTTACCGAATAATGAAAGGCCTGGATAGAATGGATGTGGAGAGAATGTTTCCATTGGTGGGAGAGTCTAGGACCAGAGCTCATAGCCTCAGAATTAAAGGACGCTCCTTTAGGAAGGAGATATGGAGGAATTTCTTTAGTCAGAGGGTGGTGAACCAGTGGAATTCATTGCCACAGAAGGGTGTGGAGGTCAAGCCAATAGATATTTTTAAGGCAATAATAGATAGATTCTTGATTAGCACAGTGTCAGGGGTTATGTGGAGAAGGCAGGAGAATGGGGTTAGGAAGGAGAGATAGATCAGCCATGATTCAATGGCAGAGTACACTTGATGGGCCGAATGGTCTAATTCTGCTCCTATCACTTATGAAAAGGACTGGATGTTTTGGGTGCTGCGATACATCACTTGTAGTCAGTCACTCTGACAATTTTATAACTTCATGTTCCAAGCCAGGGAATCAACCCTGGGTCAGTAGGTACTATGGAAGAATGTACCAGGATTAATAGCAGATGCATCTAAAAATGCGATCTAAATTAGCGAAGCTACAGCACAGGCCTACATACATGATAAAAAGCAGGAACGCCATGCGATAGATTCAGCTGAACAACAGCATTGCCAACAAATTGCATCAAAGCTCTGCAATCTTTCTAAATGTTTAGTGGAAAGTGGGAGTGATTGAATAACTGGAGGGAGGAGGGATGGAAGAGAAAGCTCAATGAACATTCCTATCCTCAACTGCAGCAGAAGCCAGCACATCAATGGAAAAAAAAATTGCAGCTGGTTTCAATTAAAATTGCCAGATAGATATATCATCCTGACCTTTTGAGATTCTTCCGTGCACTCAACCAATTTTGTTCACTGTTTATTTATTGTTCAACATATCAGATACATGAAAGACTCCAGATCCTGGAAATGTGCTGACTGCATTACTGAAGACGTGCTCTACGATGAGCCCTCCATCAGCCATCCTGTTCCAGAAGAAATAAACAATTAGTGTAATTGGGAACAAAATGTTCAGATATATTCAGTTCCCAAAAAACAAAATATATCCAAACCATCCAAATGCTCTCTCGTAATTTCCCTAAACGTCAAGTTGATGAGCAGTGTCATGTTTTCTACCATGAGCAGCATTTACCAAACCAACAGCCTGCTCACTGGTGCACATTTCGGGCTCTTCAAAGCCAAATTTGTAAATATTACATTCTTGAGTCAAAAATAGACAAAAGAGTTAGTTCCAGAGTTAAACGAATTGTGACCGATTATAATATCAACGAGACAAAATGTGGTGTCAAGTAGCCCCAGCAAGATTAATGCTGCCCCATCCAAGCTAGTCCTATTTGCCTGTGTCTGGCCCCTTCCCTCTAAACCTTTCCCATTCATGAAACTGTCCAAACTTTTAAATGTTGTTATTGTACCTGCCTCAACTACATTATCTGGCACAATACCCTAACCACACCCCTATTTCAGAAACAAATTATAATCGATTTCCATACATACTTTGCTTAGCACTATTATAGCCTAGTTACCTTGTAATAATTGTGTGGCGGGGACGCAAAGGAGTCCAGCCAAACGCTAATCGGACACGAGATGTGTGCACTAGATGAGTTTATTCTCTCCAGTACAGCTCCCAACTCCACCAAGGTCACGGGCGTTGCCCGGCCTTAAATACCAACTCGGGTACTGACCCCTCCCACACCAAGACGCCGCCCTTTAGAGCTGATGGTTCATTGTACCCTTGGGTTACCACCAAGTGCCGCCACATGACCCCCCCCCCAGAACCAGAGGCTCCGACCCAGACGGGACGCCGAACGAGGCGACTCAAATGGGTAGATACAATCCCACACCCCGGGAGCTTGCTTGGTTCGGAAGAATCTCCGGGAGCCCGGGACGGCGGACGCCCGCGACGGGGCGATTGAGCCACATGGACAGGCTCGCTCGGGTCCAAGTGGGCCGGTTTCAAACGAGCCACAGCACAGTTTCGCGCTGGCCTCCCATGTCCAAATCAAATGTAGTAGGACCGTGCCGCAGCACGCAAAAAGAACCTTCATACGGGCACTGCACGGGCGACCTGTGGGACTCACTGCGAAGAAAAATGTACAGCGGCAGTGGCACATGGGAAGGGGCCACTTCGTGACGCGACTTTGGGATGGGAGGGCGCCGACCCACTCCCGTAAGCGGACCAGCACAGATGACGGGGGTTCCTGGGACCCATCAGCAGCAGGAACAAACTTCCCGGGGACGGTGGGCGGAGCCCAATACACCAACTCCCCAGAGGACGATGACAGATCCTCCTTAGGGGCCGTATGAAAATCCAACAGGACCCATGGCAACTCGTCCATCCACCCAGAGCCCGTGAGACGAGCCTTCAGGGCGGTCTTCAGACAGCGGTGGAACCGCTCCAAAAAACCCATTTGACCGGGGATGGTACATTGTCGAGTGGTGGAGCTGCATCCCTAACAGGCGGTCCATGGCGGACCACAGTTCAGACGTGAACTGGGCACCTCGGTCGGATGTGATGTGAGTGGAACCCCAAAGCGGGCAATCCAAGTTGCCACGAGGGCATGAGCGCACGATTGAGTTGAAGTGTCTGTGAGCAGGATGGCCTCTCGCCACCACGTAAAACGGTCAACCACTGTAAGCAGATGTGAAACACCCTGGGACGGCGGCAGTGATCGAAGTGCCGATGTGGCACTGCGGAGTCTTGAATGGGCGCACGGACGTGTCAATGCACCTTTGATGTCTGGCACGGGATGCACGCCCGGGCCCAGCGAGCGACCTGCTTCTGAAATCCGTGCCACATAAACCTTGCGGCCCACCATAGCAACCGTGGCCCGGATGGATGGGTGGTCCAGCCCATGGATCACCTCAAAGACATGTGGCAGCTAAAGAAGCCGACTGTTCCAAAACACCGCCAACCGCAGATCCGAGGCATCTACAGTAAGGGCTGTGGGGGTGTCGGCCGATGGATGCACGAGCACAGTCGCCTGAGCAAAGGCCTCCTTCGCCCCTTCAAACGCCGCCATGGCGACATTGTCCCACTGTATCTCCCGTTGCTTGCCCGCCAGCAACTGCAAAAGTTTTACAGACGGTGGAACCGGTGGTAAAATGTGACCATCCCTACGAACCCCCGGAGGCCACGTACCGTAGCAGGCCAAACATTCAGAGAAAACCTACACAGGTTGCGGGGAAAACGTACAAACTCTGTACAGATAACACCCGTAGTCGGGATCGAACCCGGGTCTCTGAAGCTGTAATGTAGCAATTCTACCATCGTCATGCCCATTAATGGGTCGATGGGAACATATCTAATATCTTTTCCTCTGTCCACCTTACAGTCTCTTCCCGAGACAGATAGAATAGAATGTCTGTATTTTGGCGGTCAGGTGTCAGGCATGTAAGCTGTACTCTGCCCAATGGAGTTGATGAGAGCATGGTACTAACATAGAAAATAGGTGCAGGAGTAGGCCATTCGACCCCTCGAGCCATTCAATATGATCATGGCTGATCATCCAAAATCAGTACCCCGTTCCGACCTTTACCCCATATCCCTTGATCCCCTTAACCCGCAGAACTAAATCTAACTCTCTCTCTTGAAAACATCCAGTGAATTGGCCTCCACTGCCCTCTGTGGCAGAGAATTCCACAGATTCACAACTCTCTGGGTGAAAACGTTTTTCCGCGTCTCAGTCCTAAATGGCCTACACCTTATTCATAAACTGTGACCCCTGGTTCTGGACTGTCCCAACATCGGGAACATTTTTCCTGCATCTACCCTCTCCAATCCTCTAAGAATTTTATATGTTTCTATACGATCCCCTCTCGTCCTAAATTCCAGCGAATACAAGCCCATTCTTTCATCATACGTCAATTCCACCATCCTGGGAATACTAGAGATGTGGTCCTAGTAGAATTAACTAATAATTGGTTCACATCCTTCGGGTTAATTTGAAGGTTTTTGCAGAGCAACCACTGGTAGAATGTTTCCTGTGTCTTTAAGTAGTACTTACATTACGTATTCCCTCTTCAATAAGAGATGACTCCAGAGATCGGTGCGGTGCACTGAATGAGATCTTGGAAATTAATGAGCTTTTATTGTTGGAGAGGATTGAACTGCAGATGCTGGAATCTTGAGCAAAAACCAAAGTGCTGGAGGACCTGGCAGGCCAGGCATCATCTGTGAAGGGAAATAAACAGACGATGATTCGGCTCGCGAATCGAGTCAGACTCCGATTGAAATAATTGTTGATGTAGCGATGTGACATTGTTAGACACTAATCTCTCATTTGATATTGGCTCTGCAATTGACCTATCTGTTAGGGTAATGGCTTGCATACTGTAATGAAACAAGCATCAGATGGAGACACGTTTGTGTAGGCAGCAGAATTTGAGAAATTGTCCCTTTTGGTTGATGGAGTTAGGGTTTAATGAGGTAGTCAATAGCCGTGTAATGGTTGCTGCTGTTCCTTTTGTTAAAGTCCTGTTGGAAGGTCAAATCTTCATGATGGGTGGAATTATGAACAGCTGAACGCCTACTAGTAGGAAGTAGTTGAGAAGGTTCCTGGTAAAGACTGGAGGCTTGTGACTGAAGACGACAGATTCAGAGCACAGACATGTACATGCATGGCTAGAAATGAGTATAAAATGCGCATCAATGCTTCCATTAACAAAGGTCCAGACACCACCACTTGTTTGTACCTGGAACTTTTATTTTGCCTTGGGTATTTTATCACTTGTTTGAGATTCTACTCCTGAATTAAGATTCTCTGAAAGCTTTAGTCTCAGCGCTGTTTTGGATGAGCATTATGCGTGAGTGCCATCTGTGTATCCCCTACCAGAAGCCCCACCAATGGTTATAGATGCTTTGTCTGCAGGCCATTCTGTACCTATAATCCACTTACAAGTGAGTTTTAGGAGACAGAATTCGGCAACACTCTTAGGCCATCTTCTATTTTGGTTTTGAAATGCTGCAGTATGTATTTTTATCCTTGTATTTTTAATATACTAACTGGTATACTGACTTTTGTGTTTTTGAACCTGTTTCAATTTTCCAATGTCAAGAGTGGACTTCAGTTTAAACACTATTTTACTTCCCTTTTTAAGTTGATGAGTTTGTTACTACCCGTTGACTTCATAGCTGAGTTTAATAATCCATGCATTCAAAGGCTCTTTAGATACTTTTGTAATTTATGAACTCAAATGCTTCCTGTGTTAAATTGTTTCTGAAAGTCAAAGACTTTGTGGGGAGATGATCCCTTTTTAACGTTACCTTATTTTTGTAGTCCCTCTGGCTGCACTTTCTGGGGCAAAAAAACCTTGGAGCCGGAAAAAGAAGATTCTCTGGCAAGTGGGCATGTTGGTTGGTGCTCCAGTTGGAATTACATTGATTGCTGGCATTGCTGTTCCAGTCATGATGGTTGGTGTCCCCATCTATGTGGGGCGAAAGGTAAGGAGGGCATCAAACAAAGTCATATCCGAGTCTTTTAGATTTGCACGGTTATCTTGACATACTCTTCTTTTGCTTTATCGAGTTTTGGGAATGCAGTATGCATTTCATTATTGGCTGAAGACTGTTAAACTTGGGAGAAGATATAAATGTCTTTCTTGCATTTATTTTTACAGCTGATAACAAACATACAAGTGGGCAAACCTGATTTTCTTGTATGTTGTTTTGTTTTTATTTTCTCTCCCATTCTAAGCAGAAATTCAAAATGCCTGTATATCCTATCCCTTAGAATACTCTCTAGTAACTTTCCAACTACAGATGTTAAGCTCTTCTGGCCTACAGTTCCCAACATTTTCCCTGCAGCCCATCTTGAATAGAGGCACAACACCCTCCCGCACCTCTCCTGTATTTTAAAGAAGATTCGTAAATTTCAACCAGGGCTCCCACAATTTCCTCTCTAATTTCCCACAATGTCCTCAGATATATTTGATTGCAGTTAAGGCTGGGTGGATTCTAAGAATCAAGTACACGGGACAAGATGTTAAGAAGTCCCATTTATCTGCTGGTTGCATTTATATAGAACTACATTTAAAGACTGATGCTTTGCGTAAAGGCAATGAGAAATGACAGATTTTTAAAGTTAAAATGGTGTTACTTTAATGTAAAATTGTGTGTTTATTCTTTTTACAGATTTATAGTCGTTGTGAAAGTAATAAGATATCAAATCATAGACGAAGACTTGCTGTAGCTGGGGGAGTTGTTCTGTCCATTATCGTGTCTCCCGTCTTAGCTGCAGTGACAGTTGGTAAGGGTAAACATAGTGCAATAACATCAAGTTTGTTCAATTGTTCATTAGTAGATTTTGCAACCTAAATTTGCCCTCAGAGGACAAGAATGTTGAGGATCCTTGCATTGCTTATTAATGATACAGAAGTGTTACATTTATAGTCAGGAACTGCAGATGCTGGTTTAAACTGAAGATGGGCACAAAAAGCTGGAGTAACTCAGCAGGTCAGACAGCATGTCTGAAGAAAAGGAATGGGTGACGTTTTGGCTCAAGATTCTTCTTCAGTCTCACCCGCTGAGTTACTTCAGCTTTTTTGTCTATCTGAAGTGTTAAATTTGTTCCATTTGTTATGCATCCAATTGCAAAATGAATATAAACTGCAATGTTTTGCAGAATGCTTACTAAAAGTGGTTGGTATTATTTTCTGGAGCAAAATATTTCAATTATTATTATTATATATTTTTTAAGGTATTGGGGTACCTATAATGCTTGCATATGTTTACGGTGTTGTCCCAGTATCGCTCTGTCGTAGCGATTGGTGTGGAGTTACGACTGGAAATGGAAAAGGTGTAAAGATTGAAATAGATGAAGATGCTGCTTCTGGTAAGTGTGACTGATATTATTCAACGTCCCCAAATGCAACACCTCACACTTCTTTGTATTAAATTCCATCAACCATTCCTCAGCCCACATAGCCAATCGATCCAGATCCTGCTGCAATCATTCACAACCAAATTTGCTATCTGCAAAACCACTCACTTTTGTATAATTTTGCCCTGTATGTTCTCATCCTAATCTTTGATGTCGATGACAAACAGTAACGGACCCAGCGCCGAACCCTGAGGCACACCACTAGTCACAGGCCTCCAGTCTGAGAAGCACCTTCTACCATCACCCTCTGCTTTGGGTATTGTTAAATATCCTCTTTTGAAGCATCTAATTCTCATGCTGATCTTTAAGTAGACCAATTATTTCCCTCCACACCCCAACTCTTTTGATCTTACATTGTCATCTTGCAACTTCCATGTCTCTGAAAAGTCCAATTTTGACCTATGGAGAAATGCAATTTCTTATTTTCACTTTTAGCTCAGTATCCTGACAACACGGGATAAAACTGCAAAATTAATCAAATATTTCAAATCTTTCCTCATTTTTCTCATTGTACAAGAATGCAAATTTCAAACATTTTATTGACCATATGAAGAACGGTGCTTTCTTTGCAATCTTGGTTTGTTTTTATAGCTTTTTTGAAGTATGTGCGCTCTGACCTTGACCCTTTTCATTGCTCTTCAGAACCAAGTTATGTACTTATAATATTAGAATTTCCTAGTAAACAAAATATTTTCCCAACAGTCAAAATCTAGTTTAGTCTGAATATTTTGCATTGGGACTTAATTCATAAGAAAATCGGTTGATCTGAGAATAGCCTATTTCTTCAAAAAAAAAAAATCGCTTTTTTATCTCCATTATTTTGTTTCCTGCTTTCTCACATAAGATTTTCCCCATTAAGTTTGTCCTTCTTGATTCAACATTAATTTCATCAATCAGGAGCTTTGTCAATTCTTTCAGAAGTAATTTTGTCTTTGCTCTGAAAGTGTCTCATTGTCTTTGGACGAACATACAGCATTGGCGAGAAGAAACTTATCTTCAACAGTGTGGTGCCAGATGGGAATTCTGAATGTCATTGAAACTCGAGAAAAATCCACACCCTCTCTTCTTTGATCAGATTAATTATTCTTAACATGGTGTTGACAACATGCTGTTTCTTTGGTGTTAAAACATGTCAGGCATTATTCTTATTTAGCTGCGATCTTTTTAGTAAAATAGTGATCATTAATCCAATGACTCTAACACCTATTCCAATTAAGGAGATAGATTTTAACATTGGGAGGAGTTAGAGGCCTCTAAACTATTACATTGTGGTTAGCACAATGATTTATTCACACCGGTTGGAACTATTTCATCTTCACCATGGATGTCCAGTCACTCTACACCTCCATCCCCCACCAGGATGGCCTCAAAGCCCTCCGGTTCTTCCTCGACCAGAGGAGCAACCTATACCCAGCCACTGACACCCTCCTCCGCCTAGCGGAGTTGGTCCTCACCCTCAACAACTTTACGTTTGACTCCTCCAATTTCCTCCAAACACAAGGTGTAGCTATGGGCACACGCATGGACCCCAGCTACGCCTGCCTCTTTGTCGGGTATGTTGAACAATCCTTGTTCAATACGTACCAGGGCCCCATCCCCGACCTCTACCTCCGTTACATTGACGGCTGCTTTGGGGCCACCTTCTGCACCCACACACGACTGACTGACGTCATCCACTTCACCACCAACTTCCATCCGGCACTCAAATACACCTGGACCATTTCCGACACTTCCCTACCATTCCTTGACCTCACCATCTCCATCGCAGGGGACAGACTTCTGACCGACATACACTACAAACCCACTGACTCACATGGCTATCTGGACTACACGTCTTCCCACCCTGCCCCCTGTAAAGACTCCATCCCCTACTCCCAATTCCTCCGCCTACGCCGCATCTGCTCCCAGGATGAGACGTTCCACACCAGGGCATCGGAAATGTCCTCGTCCTTCAGGGAACGGGGATTCCCCTCCTCCACCATAGATGAGGCTCGCACCAGGGTCTCATCCATACCCCGCAACACTGCTCTCGCTCCCCATCCCCGCACTCGCAACAAGGGCAGAGTCCCCCTAATCCTCACCTTTCACCCCACCAGCCGGCAAATACAACAAATAATCCTCCGCCATTTCTGCCACCTCCAACGTGACCCCACCACTCGCCACATCTTCCCATCTCCCCCTATGTCTGCCTTCCGCAAAGACCGCTCCCTCCGCAACTCCCTTGTCAATTCTTCCCTTCTCTCCCGTACCACCCCCTCCCAGGGCACTTTCCGTTGCAACCGCAAGAAATGCAACACCTGTCCCTTCACCTCCTCCCTCGACTCCATTCAAGGACTCAAGCAGTCGTTCCAGGTGCAACAAAGGCTCACCTGGATCTCCTCCAACCTCATCTACTGCATCCGCTCCTCTAGATGTCAGCTGATTTACATCGGGGAGACTAAGCGGAGGTTGGGCGATCGTTTCGCCGAACACCTCCGCTCAGTCCGCAATAACCTACCTGAACTCCTGGTGGCTCAGCACTTCAACTCCCCCTCCCATTCCCAATCCGACCTCTCTGTCCTGGGTCTCCTCCATTGCCAGATTGAGCAACACCGGAAATTGGAGGAACAGCACCTCATATTCCGCCTGGGTTGCTTACGTCCGGATGGCATGAACGTTGAATTCTCCCAGTATTGCTAGCCCTTGCTGTCTCCTCCCCTTCCTTAACCCTCGAGCTGTCTCCTCCCATCCCCCCCGCCCTCGGGCTCCTCCTCCTCCCTTTTTCCTTCCTTCTCCCCCCCCCACCCACCATCAGTCTGAAGAAGGGTTTCGGCCCGAAACGTCGCCTATTTCCTTAGCTCAATAGATGCTGCTGCACCCGCTGAGTTTCTCCAGCATTTTTGTATACCTTCGATCTTCCAGCATCTGCAGTTCCTTCTTGAACACTTTGTCTACTCCACTGCGATATCTCCTCAAGGTATGCCTACTTTGAAGAAGTTCTCCTCCTCTCTCCGGAGACAGTTTCACAACCTCCTCTCTAACTGCACACCCTGTGTGATCCCCCTGCCCTCCAACTGTACGACCATCCTTACCCAGACTCGATACCACAGCCACATTTGCTACCTCGGGGCCTGCCTGCACCTCCATCTCATACCCCATGGCTTCCAGCTCCAGTTCCCTACCTCACAGTTCGGACCCCAACCAGACCATCGGTACCGACTGGCTATCCACCAGCATACCCAGCAATTCTCCAACCGGGTACTGAGATGCACCCTGGTCGCGATGCGCCGGCACCAGCAGGACCTCACATCGACACTCCCTGAACTATTTCCTTCGCTCCATAGATGCTGCTGCACCCGCTGAGTTTCTCCAGCATTTTTGTATACTTTCAACAATCAATATTGTCATGTGAGCTGCCCACCCATAATCCGATGATCATTTGATGAAAGTAGAAGGTAATTGTGAAGAGTGCAGAAGGAAATGAAAAACATAACCTAACAATGGGCCATTGACCAATGCCCATTGTTAGTTTATGTTTTTTATTTCTTCCTGCACTCTTCACAATTAACTTTTATTTTGACGTTGGTATTTACAAGAGATGTTTAATTCCATTCCATTTCTACTCTGTCATTTTCGAGAATGTTAACAGTGATTATTCTGATTGCTAAGATTAGAAAGACATTCTTCATTTAGAATGAAAGGCCATCAGGGCTTCCTGGTTTAAATAACGTTGCTTCCATGGGGTCACACTTTTGTTTGATTTAAGTGAGTTGCAGGGAATCAAAGTTTCAAAGTGAAGCACAATTTTGTAACTTGCATACATTTTTATTTTTTATCATCTTCTCCCAGTCTGAGAATTTGATGTGATAATATTGTAAATGAGCCCTGTGTCACCATTCTATTTCCATCCATTCAAATGCAAACTTTTAATTCACCTATATGACTAGTACTTATCAATTGTTGTATTGTGTTAAAATGAGAATATTAATTAATATCTTTTTTTTTGTTTGGAGGGCAACATTTTAATGATGTTTTTTTTAATCTGGTCGTGCATTTTTTTAAAGGTTGGCATGAAATAGACAGATAAGGTAATTACAATGTTGCCAGGAGCTCAGGGCCTGATACAATAGGGAGGTTAGGCAGGCTAGGACTTTATTCCTTGGAGCACAGGAGAATGAGGGTTAAATGACACCATTTTCCAAACAGAGGATTGTGAATGGCAGGTACTGCAACACCATATAAATGACATTTGGACAGGTTCATAGAAAGGGAAGGTTTAGAGGGATATGGGCCAAACACAGGCAGGTGGAACTAGTGTAGAGTGGAGCATCTTGGTCAGCATGGGCAAGTTGAGCCAAAGGGTCTATTCCATGCTGTATGACTCTGACTCGTAACGGTACATTTGGTTCATGAATTCATTATAATGTCTTGTATATCAAAGCATGCACCTTCTTTTAAACAGTAATATAACCTTTGTATTCCAACTATATTCCCATTTTCTTCAGTTAATGAACCACGGCCAAGGTTACATAACCACAGTATTAGTGGTAGCAGCGTACAAGAGGTAACCAGTGGCCTGAGTGCAAGTGGAAGCAATCTGGACAGAGCAGGCGTAAAACTGGAGAATGATCAATCAGCAAGCACCGTAGCACTAGCTGGAAGCATGCTTAGTGCAGAACAGGATTCTTCAAACAGGTCAGTAAAGTCACTTGAATTATCCTTGTATTCGGGGGTAATTTCGACATGTCAATTTTTAAGACTCTGCTGAGCATGGACAAGATTTAATAGCAAAATAGTTGTTACTATAATCATTACTTTTATTAATATACTAGACCAATTGCAGACCCGTTGGGTCTGCTCCCAAAATGGTGTGATCCCCCAACCCAATATTCCACCATGCACCCGTCCCCTCCAATGGAACTGAAGCCGTTCTCAAAAGTAAGATTCCAGCACTGCCCTGTCTCTTTAAAAAAATCCATTGACACCTCCCCTGCCTGCTGCAGCAGTGAAAAGTTCAGTGTTCCTATCTTGCAACTTTGTTTCGAAGTGTGTTGGAAGCTGATAGGAAGGAGCAGCCGTGAACGAATCAAAAGGCAGGAAGGGATCCGTACTGCAGGCGGACGGATTTGAGTTTTATATATTAATAGATATTGGCATGTCAACCATAAGATCATTTCATTGATTGACAATATAAATTTGCTGATTGATTTTCAATAACTTGAAACAGCTCTCTGCAAATCTAAGGGATAAGTTGGTTTGAATCCCAGAATCTGCCCATGCCACATCTATCAGAAGTAAGGTGATTATTCCTCCCTTTGCCTCCTGTCTTTCATTCCCCCGATAACATGAAGCAACAGGTTATTTTTAACTTGTCAGAAATAATAACGTGAGTGTTTTACGAAACTTCTCATCGCTGCCAAGATAGCATTTCTTTAGATAGAAAATGGTCTGTACGGAGTTTGGACATTCTCCCCATGACCTGCATGGGTTTTTTCCGGGATCCCACACTCCAAATACATACAGGTTTGTAGGTTAATTGGCTTGGTATAATTGTAAATTGTCTCTAGTGTGTGTAGGATAGTGTTAATGTGCGGCGATCGCTGGTAGGCACGAACTCGATGGGCTGAAGGGCCTGTTTCTGCGCTGTATCTCTAAACCAAACAAAAGAGCAAATATTGGAAACAACAGGCTAAGCAGTGTCCAAGAAAGAAAATTCAACTCTTCTCTGATAATCATTTGGCAGTTCCAATGCACTACCATATCCAGATAGCCTAATGTGTCCAATCATTACTTTTAGATTTTAATTTGTCCCTTTTTTTTTTGCACCTGTACATTTTTCATTTTTACTTTGGATTTATGGAATGAAGTGTATTTAATAGTTATGCAACACATGTTTTTGGCAAACTATACTAATTGCTGCTTTTGTTATAGGGAGGGAAAAAACATAGAGGTTCATGTGGACATTGAAACAGAGCCTGGAGGGGCAAAAGACCGCAGCAGCAGTAGCTACTTGTCTGTTCACAGCTTGTCGATGGAATCGCCACACTGTTCTCGAGAACTGTTATGCAGCACTAGTCCAAACACCGAAAGGATTTCCATTCAAACTTGTGTGTGAAAGGCTTTAAACACTATTCTTTTTCAGGTGCAGTATTTTCTTTCCCATTTATCAAAGTTTGAATGTATCATTGAATTGCTGTGTTTATACAGCTGTAAACTCAAATATCTCAATGTTTAAATCGGCAAATGACTATTCAAATTATAGGTTAAACTTTGTATGGGAAGTTACTGCAGATGCTGGATTAAACAGAAGATAGACACGAAAAGCTGACCCACTGAGTTACTCCAGCCTTTTGTGCCTATCTCGGTTAAACTTTGCTCGTCAGATGAACAACAAACGCACTTTTCTTCAGAACCCAGGAAGTAACATAGTCAGTAATTTAAAGAAAGACTACCTATATGGATAAAAGCTTAGTTTATTGTTGTAAAAGTAGGCTTAAAATGACTTTATTTCAAAAATCTAGATGTTTCTAATGGTAACCACTGGAGGGAGTGATTGGTGGGAAGAATGCGGCATTACTTCAGTGACAGCAATAACGGTGGATTTTGTCTTATTTTGTTCAGGATTGAATGTGCCACCTTCTGCCTAGGGCTGGTGAAAATCCACTTTAATCTCTGCTCGATTTCAAACCATGGCAACAGCAATTTGACGTTTTAATTACGATATTGTGCGGTTCGGATATGGATGCCGAAATACAACCTACAGTTTCACAACTGGCCGACTCCAGAGGTGTAGGCGCAGTGTAACATTTGCCTATTTAAAGGTCATTTGCTGCAAAGTATCACGATTGTTTTACTGGAAGTACCTTAGGAGTATGAAATCGGAGTTAGCGTAGAATTTTGTACACTCTGATTATGGTTCCCTTCAATCCAGAGACCACAGAGTGTCAGAAATGTTTGTGTTTGGTATGTGGAGTTGAATAAATTGAAAATAATTGACTTTAATGAGACTTAAAGCATTGCAGGAATATTCACAGATTATATTAAAAGCTTCTAAATGCTCAGCGGACAACATTAGCCTGCAAGAGTTTGGAACAGCATGTTTAATATCTCAAATGTGCGCAAAAGCAGTGAATAAGTTACCCAGTGTTATTGTTGTGCGGAGTCGGCTTTAGCTTTGTATCAGCTGGGAGAAAATATTATTTTGGTAATTAACCTCAAGTCTTGGAGCTAAATAGTCAGATGTCCCTTGATAATCTTTGTAAAATTGGCACATGACAATCTCCATTCCAAATTATAAAACCTTTTTGGTTGCAGCTCATTTTGAGCATGTGCTGTCGGAGTGGAGGACATTTATTCTGCTGCTATGTTGAAATGTGCACCAAAGATTGACTGGTTCCATCTGCAAAAACTGGTTCCATATCTTAAAGGAGCATTCCTTCATAAACTGGACTCCAAGCACACTCATGTTACCACCCTGAAGTTTCAAAAGTTGAATTCTTAGAATATCACTGAAGAATTACGGAGCTCCAAATATAACATTGTGCCATTTCCTTGCATCTGACGTGGTATTGCCTTGAGGATCACATTACTGAAGCTGTCACTTCCAGAATGCATATGCAGGCTGACCAAGCCTGATAAAATAGTTGATTCTTGAAAATAAAAGGATGCCTTGATTTTGAAGATTTTTTTTAAAAATAAGAAATATTTTCTTTATTTGTAAAACACAAAGTGATAATTTTGCAGTATTTTCAATGTGTTTTGTATAGTCTGTTGTCAAGGGATGCTCCTTTTAAACTGCATGATTGCTTTCAATTGATTTAGAACATAATCCAATTTAAAAGCATATATTGTCAATATTCATTGTAACTTCTGCTTTGCTGTTGTATGAGCATAACCAATGTGCACATGTCAATATGGCAGCTGAGATATTAAACATATTTGCCATTAAAGCTGGTGTAATTGTAAGCTGATCCTTGAGATATTAAGGATGCATAAGAATTATATGTATGTATAATTCACTCGATTGAACACCGATTATGGATACAGAAATGAATATGATGTTGTGGATCTCTGCTATAAAGCACAATAATATGGAAATATATGGATATGAATTTTTTCATGAAATATGGGTATGAAATGAAAATCCTATCAATGTTAGCAAACAAATAAGAGGTTTTAAATGCCTGTCCTTGCTCCCTGTACAGTGACAGGGCGGCACGGTGGCACAGCAGTAGAGCTGCTGCCTTTATACACCAGAGACCCAGGTTCGATCCTAACTACATGTGTACTGTCTGTACCAAGTTTGTATGTTCTCCCCGTTTCCTCCCACATTCCAAAGACATGCAGGCTTGTAGGTTAATTGGCCACCGTAAGTTGCCCCGAGTGTGTAGAATGCGAAACTGGGTTGGTCGGGATGGATTCGATGGGCTGAAGGGCCTTTTTGCATGCTGAATCTCTAAACCTTAAGACTAAAACTGTTTCAAAGAAATATAAAAGTGATTTTGATCTGTAGTGGACTTTAAAACTATGTTTTAAAACAATTTAGTGCTATTTAACAATGCATCACAATAAGTTGTAAATGTTTATTTATAAGGAAAATTGATTTGCTAAAAATCCAAAAGTGTGATTCCAAAGGATCCAAGGAGAGATAGCTGAATGGATAGAAAATTGGCTTCATGGAAGGAAGCAGAGGGTGATGGTGGAATGTTGCTTCTCGGACTGGCAGCCTGTGACTAATTTGGTGCTGGGCCCGTTACTGTTTGTCATCTGCATCAATGATTTAAAATGAGAACATACTTGGCAAGATTCGCAAGTTTGCTGATGATACAAAAGTGGGCGGTTGTGAAAAATCGCAGCAGGATCTTGATCGATTGGCCAGGTGGGCAGAGGAATGGTTGATGGAATTTAATACATGAAATGTGAGGTGTTGCATTTTGGAAAGTCCAAAACGAGCAGTGGTAGGACTCGGGGGAGTGTTGTGGAGCAGAGGGACCTAGGAGTGCAGATGCATGGTTCCTTTGAAGGTCGAGTCACAGGTAGATGACTTCATCAGTCATGTTGCAGTTGTTTAAGACGTTGGTGAGGCCGCATTTAGAGTATTGTGTTCAGTTCTGGGCACCATATAGGAAAGATGTTGTAAAGCTGGAAAGGGTACAGAGAAGATTTACGAGGATGTTGCCAGGACTGGACTGAGCTATAGGGAGAGGTTGAGTAGGCTGGGTCTCTATTCCTTGGAGTGCAGGAGGATGAGGGGTGATCTTATAGAGGAGTATAAAATCATGAGAGGAATAGATCAGGTAGATGCACAGAGTTGCCCAGAGTAGGTGAATCGAGGACCAGACGATATAGGTTAAGGTGAAGGGGAAAAGATTTAACAGTAATCTGAGGGGTAACCTTTTCACACATGTGATGGGTGTATGGAATAAGCTGGCAGAGAGAGTTGAGGCTGGAACTATCCCAACATTTAAGAAACAGTTAGGTACATGGATAGGACAGGTTTGGAGGAATATGGACCAAATGCAGACAGGTGGGACTAATGTAGCTGGAATATGTTGGCCGGTGTGAGCAAGTTGGGCCAAATGGTTTGTCTCTACGCTGCATCAGTCCATGACTCTATGAATATGAGTAAACATTTTCACTATTGAACAATGCATCTTTAAGAACTTGAATAACAAATTGTCTAATTTGTATTACATGAGACTGGTTAAAATCAATGAACTGTGGAATATAGAAACTTGTGTTCAGTTTCGTTAGTTAGCATGCAGTTCCTGACCAAGTTCAACATATTACTCCCATGGCTATTTGAACTATACTTCTTCCCACCCTGCTTCCTGTAAGGACTCTATCCCCCTACTCCCAATTCCTCAGTCTACGCCACATCTGCACCCAGGATGAGGTGTTTCAAACCAGGGAATCAGAGATGTTCTCATTCTTTAGGGAATGGGGGTTCCTCTCTTCGACTATAGAAGAGGCTCTCACCAGGGTCTCCTCCAAATCCCGTAGCTCCGCTATCACTCCCCATCTCCCACTCGTAACAAGGACAGAGTTCCCCTTGTCCTCACCTTCCACCCTACCAGCAGTCACATACAACAGATAATCCCCCAACATTTTCGCCATCACTGGCCACATCTTCCCATCTCCTCCCCTTTCGGCTTTCCGCAGAGGGTAGTACTTTCCCTTGCAACCACAGGAAATGCTACACTTGTCACTTTACCTCCCCCCTTGACCATCCAAGGACCCAAGTCTTTCCAGGTGAGGCAGAGGTTCACCTGCACCTCCTCCAACCTCATCTATTGCATCCGCTGTTCTAGGTATCAACTGCTCTACATCGGTGAGACCAAGTGCAGGCTTGGCGATCGCATCGCCCAACACCTCTGCTCAGTTCACATTAACCAACCTGTTCTCCTGGTGGCTCAGCACTTTAACTCACCCTCTCATTCCGAATCCGACCTTTCTGTCCTGGGCCTCCTCCAAGGCCAGAGTGAGTTCCACTGCAAATTGGAGGAGCAGCACCTCATATTTTGCTTGGGTAGTTTACACCCCAGCGGTATGAACATTGACTTCTCCAATTTCAGGTAGTCTATGCTTTCTCCCTCCTTCCCCTCCCCTTCCCAGCTTTCCCACAGCCTGCTGTCTTTGCATCTTCCTTTCTTCTTCCGCCCCTCCCTCCATCCCCACATCAGTCTGAAGAAGGATCTCGACCCAAAACGTCACCTATTCCTTCGCTCCATAGACGCTGCCTCACCTGCTGAGATTCTCCAGCATTTTTGTCTACCTTCGATTTTTCTAGCATCTGCAGTTCTTTCTTAAAGGTAAAGTTCAACATATTCATATATTTAACATAGTTAAAGTTGAAATGTTAATAGTAATTTGAATGGATGAATTAAGGTTAGAATATAAATAATTTTATCTGATCAGGGTATGATTGTTATTGGGTTTTTTTTTAAATAACCTATCTCTAGCTGTCCCTTATCTTGATAATGTTACACGTAGGTATAAGAAACACATTTACCTCAGAGGAACTAATTAAATCTCTTGATAATGGTGTTATATGAACATTAACTTGCCTTTCTACTTTATAAATGCAACAACTGATATGTTTATATTTGTGAAGATTTCTATTGACCTTTTTCCACAATTGCATTATTTTTGAACACTGGTAATCAGAATACCCTTCATCTAACTAATCGAACTCAAACGCATGATATGCATTTTTTTTTTTCAAAATACCTCCTCAATTTTAACCGAATGGGCTTGCTTCTTTCACGTTGTTGACGAAAGTACAAGAAATTATTGAGCACCTATAGAACTTAAACAAATTTGTATTATTAATAAATTTCCTGATTTAAATGCTTGCTTGTTTATCTTCAAATCTCAATAATTAAACCACATCAAACCATTCACATCAGAGGAACCATGCTTCATTCCAAGACTTTTCAGAGGATTGAATTCCATCTAGGCTGGTGACATTGTCATAGAGACCACAATATATCGTACAGCACTTCTAATCCATTGTTATTCATTCAGATCATGGCACATCTTCACATATATCTGTCTCTGGCCTTAAATTTCAATTAATTTGGCATTCACGAGTGGGAAATATTTTTCAATTCTTTGTATGGAACTTGCTCTCTCCAATTTCACTAATAAATGACGTATTTCCATTTTCAAGATTATCAGCCTGATGCCTCACGACCTTATTAAACTTAATTATCATTTTAAATGTTTTAGTTAATTCCTTTGTGTCCTCCCAACTCGAGGCAATACATGCCCTTGGTTCAAAAAAGTTTGTGATTTTCTTTCCATTAAAGCTATCTGCATTACAGGTTGAATAAGGGAAGAAATGTGTGATGGCTATTGCATCTCTTTGATGACTTAAGACAGGCTGAATAGTCTCAAGTTCAAGTTCAAGTGAGTTTATTGTCATGTGTACCTGTATAGGACAATGAAATTCTTGCTTTGCTTAAGCACACAGAAAATAGTAGGCATTTACTACAAAACAGATAAATGTGTCCATATACCTGTACCATGATATAAATATATACACACATGAATAAATAAACTGGTAAAGTGCAAATAACAGAAAGTGGTTATTAATAATCAGAGTTTTGTCTGAGCCAGGTTTAATAGCCTGATGGCTGTGGGGAAGTAGCTATTCCTGAACCTGGTTGTTGCAGTCTTCAGGCTCCTGTACCTTCTACCTGAAGGTAGCATGGAGATGAGTGTGTGGCCAGGATGGTGTGGGTCTTTGATGATACTGCCAGTCTTTTTGAGGCAGCGACTGCGATAAATCCCCTCGATGGAAGGAAGATCAGAGCCGATGATGGACTGGGCAGTGTTTACTACTTTTTGTAGTCTTTTCCTCTCCAGGGCGCTCAAAATTGCCGAACCAAGCCACGATGCAACTGGTCAGCATGCTCTCTACTGTGCACCTGTAGAAGTTAGAGAGAGTCTTCCTTGACAATCCGACTCTCCGTAATCTTCTCAGGAAGTAGAGGCGCTGATGAGCTTTTTTGATAATTGCGTTAGTGTTCTCGGACCAGGAAAGATCTTCAGAGATATGCACGCCCAGGAATTTGAAGTTCTTGACCCTTTCAACCATGATATAAATGGGGCTGTGGGTCCCCCTCCTACTCCTTCCAAAGTTCACAATCAGTTCCTTGGTTTTGCTTGTGTTGAGGACCAGGTTATTGCGCTGGCACCATATGGACAGTTGCTCGATCTCTCTTCTATATTCTGACTCATCCCCATCAGTGATACGCCCCACAATAGTGGTGTCGTCAGCGAACTTGATGATGGAGTTCGCACTGTGGTTCGCTACGCAGTCATGGGTATAGAGTGAGTACAGCAGGGGGCTGAGCACGCAGCCTTGAGGTGCTCCCGTGCTGATTGTTATCGAGGCTGACACATTTCCACCAATACGAACAGACTGGTCTGTGGATGAGGAAGTCGAGGATCCAGTTGCAGAGGGATGCGCAGAGACCCAGTTCTGCGAGTTTGGTAACCAGTTTGGAGGGGATGATTGTGTTAAATGCCGAGCTGTAATCAATGAATAACAGCCTGACATATGAGTTTTTGTTGTCCAAGTGGTCCAGTGCGGAGTGGAGGGTCAGTGAGATCGCATCCACCGTTGATCTGTTGTGGCGGTACGCGAACTGCAGTGGGTCCAGGTTTTTGTTGAGGTAGGAGTTGATTTGCTCCATGATCAGCCTCTCAAAGCACTTCATCACCACCGGCGTTAGTGCCACTGGTCGATAGTCATTGAGGCACGTCACCTTACTCTTCTTGGGCACCGGTATAATTGATGCCCTTTTAAAGCAGGTGGGGACCTCAAACCTCAGAAGTGAGAGGTTGAAAATGTCCGTAAAAACTCCCGCCAGTTGGTCCGCACAGGTTTTTAGAACATGACCGGGTATACCATCAGGACCAGGTGCTTTTCGGGGGTTCACCCCTCTGAAGGATTTCCTGACATCGGCCTCTGTGACTGAGACTGAAATGCCATCACAGCGAATGGGGGATCGGGAAGGCACATCAGTATTCTCCCTGTCAAAGCGTGCGTAAAACGCATTGAGCTCGTCAGGGAGTGATGTTACACTGACATTCGAGCTGTTTCCTGGTTTCGCCTTGTAGGAGGTGATTGCATTCAGGCCCTGCCACAGCTGCCAAACATCTGTCTCGTCCTCCAGTTTGGAGCAGAAGTCCCTTTTTTGGCCATACCAAGGTCGTATCTGGTCTTCATGTAGGCCACTGTATCATTGGAGGTGAATGCCCTGTGTCTGGACTTCAGGAGAGTGCGGATCTCAAAGTTCATCCAAGGTTTCTGATTGGGAAACACTCGGAAGGTTTTTGTAGGGATGTCTAATGATTATCTGCTCGCAGGTAAACTCTCATCTTCGATTATCCATCAACAAGATTGAAGTTATGTTGCAGCATAACTAAAGCATGGTACATCTTAAGTCAGAGGGTGGTGAATCTGGAATTCATTACCACAGAAGGCTGTGGAGGCCAGGTCAATGGATATTTTTAAGGCAGAGATAGAGAGATTCTTGATTAGTAAGGGAACATGTGGAGAAGGCAGGAGATGTGGTTAGGAGGGAGAGTTAGATCAAATGGAGTAGACTCGATGGGCTGAATGGCCTAATTCTGCTCCTATCACATGAACTTATCAGTATAGCATCTTGCTCATCTGGTCGGTTTTTATTTAGTTTGTTTTTGCATTTGTGTGTGTTTTTTGATAGCATTTTGCCAGTTCATCATATCTCTGCATTTTACTGATTCTTTTAATTAAGACTTTTGGATACTTTCCAAACGTAATAGCTAAGAAAACGCTTTCCCCATTTTTTGAGGATAGGAGATATGAAAGTTGCAAAAATCCCACTGAAAATGAACCCTAAACTGTAGTATTGTTTAAGAGAGAACTGCAGATGCTGGAAAAATCGAAGGTAGACAAAAAATGCTGGGGAAACTCAGTGGGTGAGGCAGCATCTATGGAGAGAAGGAATAGGCAACGTTTCGAGTCGAGATCCTTCTTGTAAAACTGTAGTATATATATTTAATTTATTAAAGAAAGAAGTCTACATATTTCAGTAACCAAAGGATTTTTACTTCAACTGCACTGTTACTAAGGTTAGACTTTTTTTTAAATTCCAGGGTATTTCATTCCAAAGCTGGAGTTTCTACTTGCAGCTGTGGGTTGTTGTCCAGACTTCTGGATTACCAGTCCATTAAATCAAATACTGGCCCACAAGCTTGCACCATGATTCACAGTCCAGGTATTTGTCTGTGGTAGTGTGCTCTGTTCCTTTACTGGCAACAGTAATATTGGCGGAACTAGCTACCCAATATAAACATGAAAGATTAGCGACTTTCCGATAAGACACATTATCAGAATATTTGCAGGACAGTTTTGTTTATTGTCATGTGAAAAGCTTTTGTTGCGTGCTAACCAGTCAGCAGAAAGACAATACATGATTACAATCGATCCATTTACAGTGTATAAATACATGATAAGGGAATAATGTTTAATGCAAGGTAAAGCCAGCAAAGTCCGATCAAGGATAGTCCAAGGGCCACCAATGAGGTAGTTCAGCACTGCTCTCTGGTTATGGTAGGATGATTCAGATGCCTGATAACAGCTGGGAAGAAACTGGCCCTGAATCTGGTGGTGTGCATTTTCACACCTTTATATCTTTTACCTGATGGGAGAGGGGGGAAGAGGGAGTGTTCAAGATGCTACTCGTGCTTGATTATGCTGCTGTCCTTGTCAAGGCAGCATGAGGTATAAATGGCATCAATAGAAGGGAGGTTGTTTTATGTGATGGTCTGGGCTGCAATTTGCTGCAATTTGTTGTGGTCTTGGATGGAGCTGTGATGCATCCCAATAAAATGCTCTTCATGGTGCATCTTGTGCATTCCGAAAGGGCCTGTCCCATGAGCATGGGACTCCATGCGGCAAGTGCGACCTAAAGCCCGCAGCCGCCTCGACGCCGTACGCACGGAGGTCGAGTGAATGACGTGAAGTTCGAGCGAAGTCCGACAGGCGTACGGCGTCGAGGTGGCTGCGGGCCGGCAGGCCGTTGCCGTGAGGAAATTTTGAACCCGGTCAGTTTTTCGGAGCTTTTGTCGTGATTGTCGTGATGTCGAGATGTCGTGACCAGCTCCGCACAACTCCATACGGCTCCGGCGATCAAAGTGGGACCGGCCCCGCGAGGCCATACGGTTCAAGCGACCACGTTAGGTCGCGCTTGCCGCATGCAGGCGCATGCTGGTGGGACTGGCCCTTTATGTCACGCTTGCCGCATGGAGTCGCATGCTCGTGGGACAGGCTCTTTAGTCTTCCAATTGGAACAAGCCGCTTGAAAGTGTTCAAATGTGCACTCAAATTATATCCTACTGAGGTTATTGGTGGAAGCGCCTCATTCCAAGACTCGCTGAACTAAAAGCATCTGAAAAGGAAACTGGTTCCATTTTCATTATACTTGTATTTGTATTCTCTGACCAATTTCTTTAAGCAATAGACATTAAAATATTCTATTCTGACAATTATGCACCAAGATCTTAGATGGTCACTTTGCTTCAATGCATGTAATCCAAACATTTTGCCCATCTATTGGTAAAATGCAAAATAGATCATGCAGATTTTTTTTTAATTTTGTCTGATTTCCTTAGTTTATGTATATTTGTTATTTGTTAAAATGTGTACATTTATTAACACTAGTAACATTGTCATGATGATTAGCTTAACCATGCCAGTATTAATCGATTTTCATATGTATCAAGGTATTATTGATGTTGAGACATATTGCAATTTCTTCAGAATACATGAGATTTTTCAAAGTGCAAAGTCCATATCTATAATTTAGCATTGCTATTAACAATAAAACCTCACTCTTATGGAGAACTTTTTAAAAATAATGAAACTTGCTGAGAAATGTTGTAAAAAAGTATACAACTAAATTTGACGATAAGGCTTCAGGAGATGATTCTAGCAAAAATGCCCACCAACTGAGTTGACAAGAAGGGATTTAAATCGCATATATCGGAAGTTAGAATGAAAATAGTGTTTGGAGGCAAGAAGAGAGAGGTAGAGGTAAATGAAGATAGATTTAAGAAATAAGTTACTGAACTTTGGTTCAATCATCTGAAGACAACGATAATGAAGATGTAAAAATATATATATAAAGATATTCGTGAGGCGCACAGAAGATCTTGGAGTTACAAGGCTGGAGGACGTTACATATTTAAAATTAATGACTAGTATAAGAGGGAGAGTCCACGGACACAATGAACACCAGGCTGAAAATATTGAGAAAAGTTATTATTAAATTAGGAGTCAATTTGTTAGTCAGTGAACAGAAGGGTGAAGCTGATTTTATATTAGCAGGGACACAAAGAACTGTAGGTGCTCGTTCCTTACTCTCAATTTCTTTCTCCAATGCATCTGCTTCCTATTAAGCCTTTCCTCTTTCTTTTGTAAACATGGTTTCCTCCCTGCTGTCATGAATGGATTCCTCACCATCCATAGAAACATAGAAATTAGGTGCAGGAGTAGGCCATTCGGCCCTTCGAGCCTGCACCGCCATTCAATATGATCATGGCTGATCATCCAACTCAGTATCCCGTACCTGCCTTCTCTCCATACCCCCTGATCACCTTAGCCACAAGGGCCACATCTAACTCCCTCTTAAACTCCATGTCCCGTAGTTCTGATTTCACTCTCCCTTTCCCTAGATATAACAATGATGGCGTTTTCTGGCCCTTACCATTCATCACACCAGCCTCAGCATCCAACATATCATTCTCCAACATTTCCGCCACCATCAACATGATCCCACCACCAATCTCATCTCCCCATCCCCACTTTCTGCAGAGAACACTTCCTCTTCATTTTGTTTGTTCACCCACCCTTCCCACCGAAACTACCTCTTCCCCAGGTACTTTCCCCTGCAACCGCAGGAGATGTAGTACCTGTCCCTGTAATCTCATCCTTCGCATCCATCCAGCGACCACAGCTGTCCTTCCAGGTGTGACAGAGGTTCACTTGCACCTCGTCTAACTGTATCTACTACATTTGGTGTAGACTAAAGGGCCTGTCCCACTTACGCGCCTTGGCTCGCAAATTACGCGACCTCATGGTCGCTTGAGGTGTACGGGCACCATATGGCCGCGTGGGGTTGGTCCCACTTAGAAGCGCGGAGAGGTATGGAGTTGTGTGGGGCCGGTCCCGACATCGCGTGGTGCTCCGTAATTCTTGCAGTGATCAAAATCTTTGCACGCCAACAGCCAGTCGCGGAACTGACGGCCAAAGTGGGACAGGCCCAAGACCCTGGCGCGAGGCAACGTCTCACCTTCAACAGCAGCAGAAGCAGGCAAACGATCGCCAAACTCGGCCTGGGGCTCACGGCCATTGCGGTCCGGATCAGCCCCCACTTCTACTCCCAAACTGGGGCCAAGAAAATTGAAGATAGACACAAAATGCAGGAGTAACTCAACGGGACCGGCAGCATCTCTGGAGAGAAGCAATGGGTGACGTTTCGGGTCAAGCCACTTCTTTTCAGACTGAAGAAGAGTCTCGACACGAAACGTCACTTCCTTCTCTCCAGAGATGCTGCCGGTCCCACTGAGTTACTCCAGCTTTGTGTCCATCTTCAAATGACGTCACGCGCTCCAAACGGCTGTGCGTACGCATGTAATCGCGCCCGACCTTCGCTCGACCGTCTCGGCTCAACGCGACCACGAGGTCGCATAATTTGCGTGCCAAGGACACGTAAGTGGGACAGGCCCTTAAGTGTATACTTGGCAGCCATTTCACCAAACACTTGCACTTGATCCGCCAAGGACTGCTGCATCTCCTGGATGCTAACCATTTTAATTTCCCTTTCCATTTCCAAGTTGTCCTTTGCCTCATCCATTGCCAGAGTGAGGCCACATGTAAATCGACAACAGCACATCATACATCCACTGGAAAAGTGTATAACGCAATGGTATGAACATTTAATGCACCAATGTTGGGTAACCAACTGACAAACAGCCTCCCCACTCTTTTAACCCTCATCACTGTCAGGTCAGGTCGGGGGGAGATTTCCCCCCACCCCCCCCTCCCGCGACGGGTACCATGTAATCCCATGCTACCTGCTCCATGGTCGGATAGTCGGCGACTAAACCGTCTCCCCTACCTGGTTTGCCAGGTGAGGAAGGGGCTTTGGACCCCCAGCAGGACCACAAACAAGACCCGTCAAAGGGCCGGTGAGCTTCTAGCGAGCCAACGGTCATCCACACTTCAGTAGAAGTTGTGATCACTGTCGTACATAGCATTGGAAGGAATTATGATAAAGCACACACACCAAAATCCTATACTTCCAGCGGATGTCCGCAGGAACTGGAGAACAAAGATGTGTGGTGCGTCCGTCAACGTTCCCGTTAGAAACCAGCACCACCGCGTCGCTAATGTTTTCAACGGTGATGAATGATGATGATCCCTGTGTGCCCCACCTGATTTGCACCCGTTTCTCCCCTTAGCCCTCTGCCTGTCTCCCTCCATCTAGATTCCTTCCTCTGGTTTCACAATTTATATATCTTCTATCCTTATCTCACACTTTTTGTCTTTTTATCTCTGGCCTTTGTCCAATCATTTACATGTGCAAAAAAATTTTCTAAAAAAAATAAATTGCACTGCGTTTCACTTGGCAGGCTTTCTCATGTCCACACGCCTTTTCCAGCTTTCAGCGCGCCCTCCCTCATAACAATCAGTCCTAACCCAAAAGGTCACCTATCCATGTTCTCCAGACATGCTGCCTGACCCGCTCAGTTACTTCAGTATTTTATGTCTTTTTGGTGTAGACTAAAAATTACCGTTTAGAATGATGATGTACGGTTTTCAAATCGATGTTAAATGTGCACAGTTATATGGATTTTCGGATGATGAGTATAAGGGGTTGAAAGGTTTATTCACAAGCAGATGGCTGTTATCAACAGCCAGGTGGAGGACTGAAGATGAAGGCTAGAAAACACTGGTTATGGGGAGGAATTAATATTTAAATGTAACCATGCAGTTGATGCAGAGGCTGTTCCAGTCGGCAAATTCTATGTTGGTTTCAGCAGCCTGCTGCATTGAATTTGAGTGAGTAGACCATTCATATCTCTGTAACTACACGTGGACTTCCACTTTTTACTAGTACAGGTTCTTAAATCTGCATAACCTTTATGAATCCTCACATACTCTGCAACTGCCCCATTCCATCATTCAGGATAAATGTGCACCACAGCCCATGAGAAATCAAGAAGGAGAAACAAAGAAATGCAGATGTTGGTTTACAACAAAAGAGACACCGTGCTGGAGTAACGTTTCAGGTCACCACTTGTCTGAGGAAAGATCCCGACCCACCTCTCCCTGTTCTTGAAAGATGCTGTCTGACTCGCTGAAAGATGCTGCCTCACCTGCTGAGTTAGTCCAGCACGTTGTGTCTCTTTTTCCACTAGAAATCAATTTGGCTGAGGCAAATGGACCACAGATATGCCTCTAAGAGAACCTATAAGTTCAGGAGGGATGAAAGCAAAAGCTATTAAAATAGTTTTGCACAGGAAGTAAACGTTAGAATTAGTGGTTAAGTTTGTCATGTGTTGATACCAAACAATAAAATGAGACACCCTTGCAGAGACAGAGATAAGGAACTTTGTCAGTTCTGTTATTGTGAACGGATGTTTGCTCATTGTAGCAGTCAAATTATTTGGTGCTCAGCAGTTTATACTATATTCTTAACATTCTCTATATGGTATACACGCGTGCGCGCACACACACACACACACACACACACACACACACACACACACACACACACACACACACACACACACAATATATATATATAGTGCATTCAGAAAGTATTCAGACCCCTTCACATTTTCTACTACATTGATTAAATTCTTTTTTTTTATCATCAATCTACACACAATACCCCAGAATGAAGAAGCAAAAACAGGTGTTTAGAAATTTTTGCAAAAGGAAATAACTGAAACATCACGTTTACATAAGTATTTGCTGACACTCAAAATTGAGCTTAGGTTCATCCTGTTTCCATTCATTATCCTTGAGATGTTTCTACAACTTGGAGTCCACCAGTGGTAAATTAAATTGATTGAACATGATTTGGATAGGCACACATCTGTCTATATAAGGTTCCACAGTTGACAGTGCGTGTCAGAGCAAAAACCAAGCCATGAAGATGAAGGAATTGTCCGAAGACCTCCGAGACAGGATTGTGTTGAGACACAGATCTGGGGAAGGGTATAAAACAATTTCTACAGCATTGCAGGCCTCTGTCATTCTTAAATGGAAGAACTTTGGAACCACCAGGACTCTTCATAGAGATGGCCGCCCGGCCAAAGTGAGCAATCGGGGGAGAAGAGCCTTGGTCAGGGAGGTGACCAAGAACCCAAAGGTCTCTCTGACAGAGCTCCAGAGTTCTGCTGTGGAGATGGGAGAACCTTCCAGAAGGACAACTATATCTGCAGCACTCCACCAATCAGGCCTTTATGGTGGAGTGTCCAGATGGAAGCCAGTCCTCAAAGGCACATGACAGCCCACTTGGAGTTTGCCAAAAGGCATGAGAAACAAGATTTTCTGGTCTGATGAAACCAAGATTGAACACTTTGGCCTGAATGCCAAGCGTAATGTCTGGAGGAAACCAGGCACCACTCATCACCTGACTAATACCATACCTACGGTGAAGCATGGTGGTGGCAGCATCATGCTGTGGGATTGTTTTTCAGTGGCAGGAACTGGAAAACTGGTCAGGATCGAAGGAAAGATGAATGGAGCAAAGTACAGAGAGATCCTTGATGAAAACCTGCCCCAGAGCGTTCTGGGTCTCAGACTGGGGCAGAGGTTCACCTTCCAACAGGACAACGACCCTAAGCACACAGCCAAGACAATGCAGGAGCGGCTTTGTGACAAGTCTGCAAATGTCCTTGAGCGGCCCAGCCAGAGCGCGGACTTGAACCCGATCGAACATCTCCGGAGGGACCTGAAAATAGCTGTGCATCGATTCTCCCCATCCAACCTGACAGAGCTTGAGAGGATCTGCAGAGACGAATGAGAGAAATTACCCAAATACAGGTGTGCCAAGCTTGTAGCATCATACCCAAGAAGACTTGAGGCTGGAATCGCTGCCAAAGGTGCCTCAACAAAGTATCGTAAAGGGTCTAAATACTTATGTAAATGTGATATTTCAGTTGTTTCTTTTTAATTACTTTGCAAAAATTTCTAAACACCTGTTTTCACTTTTTTTATTATGGGGTATTGTGTGTAGATTGATGATAAAAAAAAATGAATGTAATCCATTTAGAATAAGGCTGTAAATGTGGAAACTGTGAAGAGGTCTGAATACTTTCTGAATGCACTGTATCATATACCATAGTTCCCCCCCATTATGCAGATTCCATGGGAAAAGCTGCAAAATCAATGTCAATGACATATGTTGCATGTCAGACTTTCTTAGTGTGTCAGTGTTTTGGATTTTGGTCAAGAAATTGGGCCAAAAATACAAATATCTTTCCCATATGGGGGAAAAGCAACCCAAGACAGACCACACTGGTCTGGTATGTAATCTAGGAGAGGTAAAATGTCAGACATAAGGAACTGTAGATGGTGGAATCTTAGGCAGAAAACCCCCATAAAGTGTTGGAGTAACTCAGTGGGTCAGGCAGCATCACTATAGAATATGAATAGGCGGTGTTTTGGGTCAGAACCCTTCTTCAGAGTGATTGTAACTGGGGAGGGGATAAAGTTGGAAAAGAGGTGGATGCAGGATAAAGTCTGGCAAGTTTTAAGGGCCTGTCCCACTTGGGCGACCTAATCTACGAGTTCTGGCGAGTTTGCCCTCGACTCATACTCGCAGCATGGTCGACACAAGGTCGTAGGAGGTCTTTGTAACTCTCCTTCATGCTCGAGAGTAGTCCCCGTGTGCTCAAGGCCTCAGCTAGGTCGCCGCGAGTATAAAAAGGTAGCCATGGAAAAAATCGATACTTTTTTTTACTTGTGGGTTTAGTCCTAGTAGGTCGGCATGATAGTCGTAGGTAATCGAGGGTAGTCGAAGGTAGTCGTAGATAGTCTCCATCATTGTCCAAGGGGGACCGAAGGAGAACGAAGGAGGTCGTCTTCACTCTCCACTATTCAATGTCCAATTCTCCCGAAGTTAGTCATAGCTAGTCGTAGCTAGTCGAAGCTAGTCTTCCACATAGTAGATAAGATCGAAGGAGGTCTTCAACATGACATTTTTTTAAACTCGCCAATTAGGTCGCCCAAGTGGGACAGCCCCTTTAGGTAGATACACGTTTTTAATTGTTAAATGGTGGAACAATGATGAATTTTAAACTTCAACCAATTTCCAGCCCGATGTCAAAAAAATGAATGGAGCCTTATTGTCGTGTTTAGGATAATGTGGATTAAAGTGGTACTAGTATGCAGTATTGCAAGGAATGAAAATAATATTTTTCAAATCTGACTTGTATATCTCAAAAAAACATCTGAAGGGAATGGAAAGGCATAGGGTTATGTGTTGACGTGAGAAAATCACTAGGTACCCCGTGGGAAGAGAGGAAAAAAAAATACTCGCTGGGGACACAAGGGACTACAGATACTGGTGCACAAAATACGACAAAGTGCAGGAGTAACTCAGCAGATTAGGCAGCATCTCTGGAGAACATGGATAGGTGAAGTTTTGGGTCGGGACCCTTCTTCATGGAGATTGTAGGTTATCTGAAAGCACTGTTGTATAAATGGTCTAGTGAAGATGGGATTACCTACATTTTTTTTAAACTGCAAACATTTTCAAACCAAAAAAAAAAATAATGTTTGAATTTGTAAGGTGTAAAAAAAAACCACGTGGCTTTGGGGATCAGGATATTTATTGAAGGATCAATTTTCATGGAAAGCCATGCTTTTTTTTTGACTGTTGGGTGATTTTAATCATCTTTAGATAGTTATGCATCCCTATTCCCAGGTGCATTTTAAGGTCCTCTGATTTAGAAAGTGTTCACTCAGGTGGAAGATGCTGGAAATACAACACTGCCTCAGTTTCTTCCCAAATATCAAGCATCTGCTTATATGTCAGTTTGAGGAAACTTCCCCACGTGTTACCGAAGCAACACCAACATTTCAGGAAGGAATAGCTGGTCTTGTGAAGTATCACAGTTTTTTTTTCTCTTTTAGTATTTTGGGAACTTCTTGCCTCTACATATTCCTTACCATTGGTGGGTCCACGATGTAGAGGAAGCAGCTCAAATTCCTGGGAGTTAACATCACGGATGACCTTTCCTGGCCTCAGCACATAGATGTAATAATGAGGAACGTACATGGGCACTTCTACTTTCTACTTCTACTTCTACTAGTTTAAGAGATTCATTGTGTCAGTGAAAAGTCTAACAAACTTCAGTAGATGCACTGTAGGAAGTATGCTGAGTGATTGCATCATGGCAATTCAAATGCACAGAAATGTAAGTAAAGGGCTTGTCCCACTTACATGTCCTTGGCACGCAAATTACCCTCATGCATACGCACAGCTGTGTGGAGTGCGTGACTTCATTTGAAGATGGACACAAAGCTGGAGTAACTCAGCGGAACTGACAGCATCTCTGGAGAGAAGCAATGGGTGACGTTTCGTGTCGAGACTCTTCCTCAGTCTGAAAAGAAGGGTCTTGGGAGTAGAAGTGGGGGCGGATCCGGACCGCAACGGCCGTCAGCCCCAGGCCGAGTTTGGCGATTGTTTGTCTGCTTCAGCTGCTGTTGGAGGTGAGACGTTGCGTCGCGCCAGGGTCTTGGACATGTCCCACTTTGGCCGTCAGTTGGCACGCAAAGATTTTGTTCGCTACAAAAATTTCGGAGCCCCGCGCGATGACACGCACAACTCCGCGTTTCTCAGTGGGACCGGCCCCACGCAGCCATACGATGCCCGTGTGCATCAACGCGACCACAAGGTCACGTAATTTGCGTGCCAAAACTGACTGCAAAAGTTTTTATAGATATGTGAAGAGAAAAAGATTAGTTAAAACAAATGTTGGTCCCTTGCAGTCAGAAACAGGTGAATTGATCATGGGGGAACAAGGACATGGCGGACCAATTGAATAATTACTTTGATTCTGCTTCATTAAGGAAGACGTAAATAATCTGCCGGAAATAGCAGGGGACCGGGGGTCAAATGAGATGGATGAACTGAGTGAAATCCAGGTTAGCCAGGAAGTGGTGTAAGGAAAATTGAATGGATTATAGGCCAATAAATCCCCAGGGCCAGATAGGCTGCATCCCACAGTACTTAAGGAAGTAGCCCCAGAAATAGTGGATGCATTAGTGATAATTTTTCAAAACTCTTTAGATTCTGGAGTAGTTCCTGAGGATTGGAGGGTAGCTAATGTAACCCCACTTTTTAAAAAGGGAGGGAGAGAGAAAACGTGGAATTACAGACCAGTTAGTCTAACATCGGTAGTGGGGAAACTGCTAGAATCAGTTATTAAAGATGGGATAGCAGCACATTTGGAAAGTGGTGAAATAATTGGACAAAGTCAGCATGGATTTATGAAAGGTAAATCATGTCTGACGAATCTTATAGAATTTTTCGAGGATGTAACTAGTAGAGTGGATAAGGGAGAACCAGTGGATGTGTTATATCTGGACTTTCAGAAGGCTTTCGACAAGGTCCCACATAAGAGATTAGTATACAAACTTAAAGCACATGGTATTGGGGGTTCAGTATTGATGTGGATAGAGAACTGGCTGGCAGACAGGAAGCAAAGAGTAGGAGTAAACGGGTCCTTTTCACAATGGCAGGCAGTGACTAGTGGGGTACCGCAAGGCTCAGTGCTGGGACCCCAGCCATTTACAATATATATTAATGATTGGGACGAGGGAATTGAATGCAACATCTCCAAGTTTGCGGATGACACAAAGCTGGGGGGCAGTGTTAGCTGTGAGGAGGATGCTAGGAGGCTGCAAGGTGACTTGGATAGGCTGGGTGAGTGGGCAAATGCATGGCAGATGCAGGATAATGTGGATAAATGTGAGGTTATCCACTTTGATGGCAAAAACAGGAAAGTAGACTATTATCTGAATGGTGGCCAATTAGGAAAGGGGGAGATGCAACGAGACCTGGGTGTCATGGTACACCAGTCATTGAAAGTAGGCATGCAGGTGCAGCAGGCAGTGAAGAAAGCGAATGGTATGTTAGCATTCATAGCAAAAGGATTTGAGCATAGGAGCAGGGAGGTTCTACTGCAGTTGTACAGGGTCTTGGTGAGACCACACCTGGAGTATTGTGTACAGTTTTGGTCTCCTAATCTGAGGAAAGACATTCTTGCCATAGAGGGAGTACAGAGAAGGTTCACCAGACTGATCCCTGGGATGTCAGGACTTTCACATGAAGAAAGACTGGATAGACTCGGCTTGTACTCGCTAGAATTTAGAAGATTGAGGGGGGGTCTTATAGAAACTTACAAAATTCTTAAGGGGTTGGACAGGCTAGGTGCAGGAAGATTGTTCCCGATGTTGGGGAAGTTCAGAACAAGGGGTCACAGTTTAAGGATAAGGGGGAAATCTTTTAGGATCGAGGTGAGGAAAACATTTTTCACTCAGAGAGTGGTGAATCTCTGGAACTCTCTGCCACAGAGGATAGTTGAGGCCAGTTCATTGGCTATATTTAAGAGGGAGTTAGATGTGGCCCTTGTGGCTAAGGGGATCAGGGGGTATGGAGAGAAGGCAGGTACGGGATACTGAGTTGGATGATCTGCCATGATCATATTGAATGGCGGTGCAGGCTCAAAGGGCCGAATGGCCTACTCCTGCACCTATTTTCTATGTTTCTATGTTTCTATGTAAGTGGGACAGGCCCTTAAGAGGCTGCAGAGAGTGGTGGACACAGCCCGGTTCATCAAACTCGCATCCCTCTCCACCATCAAAGGTATGTACATGAGATGGTGCCTCAAGAAGGAGACGTCTATCATCAGGGATCCTCATCATCCGGTCCATGCCCTCTGCTTCTTGCTGGGCAGGAGGTACAAAAGCCTGAAGTTTAGCACCGGCTACTTTCCAACAGCTACCAAGTGCTTGAACCAGCCTGCACAACCCTGATCCTTCTTGTGCAATGGAACACTACAACTTTTGCACTACCATGGACTTGTTTTCCAATTGTGTTTTATACTATGTCTTGGGTTATTTTTTTGCACAATCTGTTTCTTTCCGCTATCGAGGAACTTTTATATAATTGATGTATTTGTTTACTGCATGAGCCTATACGCCTGTGATGCTGCAGTAAGCAAGATTTACATTGGACCTGTACCTCACAGGACATGTGCATATGTCAATAAACTCGGCTTGAGTTGACCAGGTAAGTTTAGCTTAATTTATTATTGTCATGTGTACCGAGGTACACTGAAAAGCTTTTTTGTTGCGTGCTATCCAGTCAGTAGAAAGCAATACAGTGTATAGATACATGATAAGGGAATAACGTTTAGTGCAAGGTAAAGGTCCAATCAAGGATAGTCCGAGGGTCACCAAAGAGATAGATAGTAGTTCAGCACTGCTCTCCAGTTGTGATAGGTTGATTCATTTGCCTGATAACAGCAGGGGGAAAAACTGTTCCTGAATCTGGAGGTGTGCATTTTCGCACTTATATACCTTTTGCCTGATGGGAGTGGGGAGAAGGGGGAGAGGCCAGGATGTGACTCGTCCTTAGAATCATAGAGTGATACAGTGTAGAAACAGGCCCTTCAGCCCAACTTGCCTACTCTGGCCAGCAACGTCCCAGCTACACTAGTCCCACTTGCCTGCGCTTGGTTCATATCTCTGCAAACCTGGTCTATCCATGTACCTGTCTAACTGTTTCTTAAACAATGGGATAGTCCCAGCCTCAACTACCTCCTCTGGCAGCTTGTTCCATACACCCACCACCCTTTGTGTATAAAAGTTACCCCTCAATTCCTATTAAATCTTTTCCCCTTCACCTTGAACTTATGTCCTCTGGGCAAGAGACTCTGCATCTACCTAATCTATTCTTCTCATGATATTGTGCACAAATTGATTCCTTGATTATGCTGCTGGCCTTGCCAAGGCAGCGTGAGGTATAAATGAAGTGAATAGAAGGGAGGTTTGTTTGTGTGATGGTCTAGGCTCTCAGAACAGGACATTCCTGCCGTGTCATCATCTGTGTTCATGGCTCAGTATTTCCTTCCCAATTAGCAGAATGTGACCTGCTGTGGATATCCTTTAGTTATATTTTTTTTAAACTTAATTTGTATTTTTCCTCTCAAACAGCTCTCAACTCCATACTTTTTCTTCTCTGACTACCCCATCATACCATCAACTGGGTACGTTTACAACCATGTCCTCATCAAAGAAGTTCCTTTGATATTATCTATCCTTTCCCCCCACCCTCCCAAAGCTTTTCACTGTATTTCAGTACACGTGACAATCATAAATCCAACGCACCTCCTTGCCTGTCTGAAGCAGGGTTCTGACCCGAAACGTCACCTATTGTCTCCGGAGAAGCTGCCGTTGAGTTACTCCACCATTTTATGTCTATCTTTGGTATAAACTAACATCTGTAGTTCCTTTTCATTGCACCCCCTCACCCGCTCTACAACTTGAAATCAATGTGTTTTCTATCTTACTCAATTCTGACTTCAAACTGAAACAATGACAGTTTCTCATTCCACAAATGCTTCGTAACTTGCTGGGTTTTCCCAGCATTTTGTTTTTACATAAAGCTAATTTGTTTCCTCATTTTTTCAGTTTCGATTTTGGGCCTTGACCTGAACCATTAACTCTGTTTATCTGATTACAAATGCTATCTGGCATGCTGAATGTTATCAGATTTCCTGTTTTTATTTCAGATTTCTAACATCTGCAGTTTCTTGTGTTTTCAGCCAGTGCTCAGGACCCTGCATCCCGTTTCTAACAGAGTAAACTTTGAACACTTACAGGGTGTATACACATTATGGTATGGTGGAAGAGATACCAGTCGCCTTTGTTCCAGAATCAATAAAACATTCTTCTGATATGAGCCATCACTCTCAAAGCAGTGCAGTTGAAACCAATGAGTCATGAGTTATCATTGTACAAGACTGCACTTAAAACCTCTGAGAAACGGTTCATAAGTTTGTAAATGATGGGAGCAGAATTCAGCCATTTGGCCCATCGTTAACTCCGCCGTTCAATCATGGCTGATCTATCTCTATCTCCTAACCCCATTCTCCTGCAAATTAACTTTTTGGAAATCCTGCACCAGCACTCCCGAGTCCCGTTGCACCTCTCATTTCTGGATTTTCTCCCCATTTAGGAATTAGTCCATGCCTATTATCAAAACTTCCTAATATCAAAATGAATGACTCCACACTTTGCTATGCTGTATTCCATCTGTCACTTCACTGCCCACTCTCCCAACCTGTCCAAGTCTCTGCTTTCTCTGCACTACCAGCCCCTCTTCCTATCGTTGTATCGATATGATTGAATAGAACTTTATTTATCCCAGGAGGGAAATTGGTCAAGCCTGGATTATCATCTGGAAACTTGCCCACAAAGTTTTCAATCCTCTCATCCAAATCATTAATATACAACTTGAAGAGTTGCAGCCCCAGCACAAACCCTTGCGGAACACTGCTTGTCACTGGCAGACAACCAGAAAAGGCTTCCTTTATTGCCACTCTTTGCCTTCCTGCTATCCATGCTTGTATCTTCCCTCTGATACTCAGATCTCTAGAAATGCTGAACTCAAAGAAACAAGGGGAAAGTATGTGGATTTCAACACAATGAACCAAAAAGACGTTACATCTGTACAAGGAAATGGTACAGTACAGCAGATGGGACTGATGCAGGATATGAAAAGCAGGTCCAATTCAGGCAAAGGCACACATGTAGCTACCACATTTAGCCAAAGCTCATCTGAAAGTCAACGGTTAATGAGCTTGAGATGATTGATGTGGCAAGACAAATTGCACTCTCCCAATCTATGACACACAAGATTGAGGAGTTTATTGGACGAGATGACACATTGAAAACGAAATTTAAAAAATGTGATTAATGTCAGATTCATGTAAAAAGCATGGTCAAGAGTTGGTGTGGAGTCGATGGGCAGAGGGCAGTATCTGTATAATGCTGCAACTGAAGTGAAAGAGGCAGGGTGGAAAAAGATGCAATGTGAAGTTGAACCTATTCTCAGACCATACATGACCAGGCCAGAACATGAGGGATGAAGTGGACACTCAAATTGACCTGGTCCTCCAGAGTGAAAGGAAGGTTGCTGCCATGCCTTCACTTTTTGCACGTGGTTAGTGAAAGTTTGTTTCTACAGAGCAAGGGGGAACATGGCTTCTGGCCAAAGATGGAAGTATCTTGTTTAAGAAGGAACTGCAATGCTGGAAAATCGAAGGTACACAGAAATGCTGCAGAAACTTAGTGGGTGCAGCAACATCTATGGAGCGAAGGAAATAGGCAACGTTTCGGGCCAAAACCCTTCTTCAGTGATGGGGGGTGGGGGGCGGGGCTAAGAAAGGAAAAAGGAGGAGGAGGAGCCCGAGGGCTGAGGGATGGGAGGAGACAGCCCGAGGGCTGAGGAAGGGGAGGAGACAGCAAGGGCTAACAAAATTGGGAGAATTCAATGTTCATGCCCGCAGGATGCAGACTCCCCAAGAGGAATATGAGGTGCTGTTCCTCCAATATCCGGTGTTGCTCGCTCTGGCCATGGAGGAGACCCAGGACAGAGAGGTCGGATGCGGAATGGGAAGGAGAGTTGAAGTGCGGAGCCACCGGGAGGTCAGGTTGGTTATTGCGGACCGAGCGGAGGTGTTCGGCGAAACGATTGCCAAGCCTCCGCTTGGTCTCACCGATGTAGATCAGCTGACATCTAGAGCAGCAGACGCAATAGATGAGGTTGGAGGAGATGCAGGTGAACCTCTGTCGCATCTGGAACGATTGCTTAGGTCCTTGAATGGAGTCGAGGGGGGAGGTAAAGGGACAAGTGTTGCATCTCTTGCGATTGCAACGGAAAGTGCCTGGGGAGAGGGTGGTCCGAGAGGGAAGGGAAGAATTGACAAGGGAGTTATGGAGGGAGTGGTCTTTGCGGAAGGCAGACATGGGGAGAGATGGGAAGATGTGGCGAGTGGTGGGGTCACGTTGGAGTTGGCGAAAGTGACGGAGGATTACTTGTTGTATGTGACGGCTGGTGGGGTGATTCAGATTCAGATTCAACTTTAATTGACATTGTCAGTGTACAGTACAGAGACAACAAAATGCAGTTAGCATCTCCCTGGAAGAGCGACATAAAATATGATTTCAATAAATAAATCTATTTACATGTATACAGTCATAGTGTTTTTCCTGTGGGAGGAGTGGGGGGTGTGGGGGGTGATTGGCAGTCACCGAGGTACATTGTTGAGTAGTGTGACAGCTGCAGGGAAGAAGCTGTTCCTGGACCTGCTGGTCCGGCAACGGAGAGACCTGTAGCGCCTCCCGGATGGTAGGAGGGTAAACAGTCCATGGTTGGGGTGAGAGCAGTCCTTGGCGATGCTGAGCGCCCTTTGCAGACAACGCTTGCTTTGGACAGACTCAATGGTGGGGAGCGAGGAACCGGTGATGCGTTGGGCAATTTTCACCACCCTCTGCAGTGCTTTCCGGTCGGAGACAGAGCAGTTGCCATCCCATACTGTGATACAGTTGGTAAGGATGCTCTCGATGGTGCAGTGGTAGAAGTTCACCAGAATCTGAGGAGACAGATGAACCTTCTTCAGTCTCCTCAGGAAGAAGAGACGCTGGTGAGCCTTCTTGACCAGAGTTGAGGTATTGTGGGTCCAAGAGAGGTCATCGGAGAAGTTGACCCCCAGGAACCTGAAGCTGGAAACTTGTTCCATCTCCGTCCCGTTGATGTGGATGGGGGTGTGTGTGCCGCCCCTAGACTTCCTGAAGTGTACAATGAGCTCCTTGGTCTTCTTGGAGTTAAGGGCCAGGTTGTTGTCAGTGCACCATGTTGCTAGGAGCTGGACCTCCTCCCTATACGCCGACTCATCGTTGTTGCTGATGAGGCCAATCACCGATACAATGTAAAGAAGGAAAGAGATTAGAAATAATTTAAAAGGATATAGAGGCTAAAAATAACACATTTAAAAGGGATTGGTGATGTGTGGATATGGGGTGGTGTGAAGGCCCAGTTTTATATGGGCTAGGAATGTTGCGGATTGATGATATACGAGGTTTATGATAACAAAATGCATGGTTCGGTGAAAAGGAGTTTTGCTGGTTAGAAACAGGGCTGGAAGGAAAATATCGATGATGGGCTCTATGGACGGTATGAGTCAAGTGAGACTAAAATTATGTTTATTATGAAAATCATGTTAAGGTGGTAAAGTGCGGGGAGGGGGGGGGGGGGGGGGGGGGGGGAGACTGGAGGCATAGATGGAATTGAGTTATTAAAGTGGAAAATGAAAGGTAGAAAGGGCCAAATATTCTGAAACAATGCAAGCCCATGGTCTCACATCCAAATCAAAGAAGAAACTGCAGCGAGAGTGGAAGGAAGGTAGTTCAAAGAGGTTACGCAAGGCAGGAAATAGAAACATAGAAAATAGGTGAAGGAGTAGGCCATTCGGCCCTTCGAGCCTGCACTGCCATTCAATATGATCATGGCTGATCATCCAACTCAGTATCCTGTACCTGCCTTCTCTCCATACCCAATGATCCCTTTAGCCACAAGGGCCACATCTAACGCCCTCTTAAATATAGCCAATGAACTGGTCTCAACTACCTTCTGTGGCAGAGAATTCCAGAGATTCACCACTCTCTGTGTGAAAAATGTTTTCCTCATCTCGGTCTGCAGAGTTCCAGCTGGTGCGGCGTCTACAGCCCGGGATCCCTCGTGGGGGACCCGGGGGAAGAAGGAGCTTCCACCTCCGGCCCGCGGCCAACTTCTACCGCGGGCCCGGCGTCTACGGTGCTTCTGGCTGCGGCGGAGACTTTAAATCTCGATCGCCGGCCTGCGGGCCGCGGTCTACGGTGAGGAAGAGCCGATCCTGGACTGACTCTGGACTCTGGTCCTGTCCACGGGGGAGGAAATGGAGGAGGACTGGCCAAATTTTGTGCCTTCCACCACAGTGATGAATGCTGTGGTGGATGTTTGTGTTACATTTTTATTGTGGTTGTGTGTTCTTTATTATTGTATCGCTGCTGACAACCCAAATTCCACCGACCCTGGTTGTGTGGCAAATAAATTCTATCTATCTATCTAAAAAGATTTCCCCCTTATCCTTAAACTGCAACCCCTTGTCCTGGACTTCCCCAACATCGGGAACAATCTTGCTGCATCTAGCCTGTCCAACCCCTTAAGACTTTTGTAAGAATTTTGTAAGTTTCTATAAGAAATGAGTGTTAATGTTAGCCCGTCTATATTGCAAAGCATTTTAAAACATTAAGTGCCTCGTCAATATCCTCTCCTGCTTGTTGCTAATTTTCTTCCACGTTAAGTGTGCCGCAATGTTTAAAACTCTACAAACGTAAATGTGAAATGATAATTAAGCAGTGGTATGCTGGCTGCCAAGAGATTTACACTAGATGTCAGCAGAACTCCACCCTGATAGTTGTCTGCCTCAGTAAAGCTTTCAGCATCCTTGAGGTAAAGAGCACAACATCCATATTAGGTAAGATTAAATACGGATTAATCTTGAAAGGTAGCAGAGAATTTCCATAAGAAATTATTTGACAGTTTCCATCTTCTTCAATCATATTCAGAGTTATTTAAGATGAAATAAAAAGCCAACATTTACAGATAATTATCTCGAACGACTTTCCCAATGGTTTTATATTATGTAAATAAGATACAGCTTTATAGCTGTCAAGAGTCAATAGTGTTTTATTGTCATATGTCTCAGACAGACAAAATTCTTACGTGCAGCAGCACAACAGAATGTATAAAGAATAAATTGAGTTTTTGTAATGAAGCTCAGTGAATTAGTGAATTAAAAATAAAAGTTAGTCCTGACAGTTTGAGTTTCCCTTGGGAGCCCAGCAACTGACTGGGATCGTGCAGATGCCTTGTTGGCCCTGACCATCAGCTCGCTGTAAGCCTGGGCTCTAAAACAAACCTGCAACCTTGTGTTAGAGTGGTCTGAATAGAGACATGTATATGCGCTATTCTTTTCAATTTGCTTCGCTCATGTGTCAGACGACGTTCTGCCATCGCTTTGCCACAGCCAGTGCCACATCTGTGCCTCTGTGGAGATTGTCCGCAGTGCATGTCTCTCCGCCACAAGTCAGTAGGTGGGCCATTGCCTGTACCTCTCCACAGTTGCACTTGTCAGAGTTCGAGAGGCCCCACTTCTTCAGGTTGAGTCCGCAACGTCCCACTCCAGTGCGGAGGCGGTTTAGGGCTTTCCAGGTAGTATAAGGCAGGTGGTGTCCTGGTGCCATCTGTTGTTTGGTTTTGGTGCCTGGTACGGCTGGCTCTAGTTCCATGGAGCTGTTCTGACTCCGGGCGTTTCTTGGCATGTTGGTGATTGTGCAAGGGGTGACGGGGGTCTGTGTCCGCATTGACACATTCTACTGCAGCTGCCCGATCACGTCTTGGAGATGGTTCATCGATGCCTGCCAGCTCCTACAGATGGGAATCATGACAGAAGCCTCCTCGTGCCGATCCCCGGAAACGACGACACGATGCACTCTGTAACGCGTCGGGCAACCAATTGTGTCAACATGTTAGACGATGACGACAAAAGCCAACATTCTTTTTAATAGGAGACCTTCATGATTCCGTAATTCAGCAGTATTTGTGATTAATCAATATTCGGGTTCAGTCAGATGATATGCACTTCTGCACACTGTCCCATGACCTCAGTTTCTTTCAAGTTGTCTTGATAGTTGGTGAATACAAAAATCATATTGTCCTGTCATGTGTCATGAACATACTTAGTCATGGAGCTGTGAATTGCAGCAACTCTGACCTCTGGGTTTTTCCTCTTTAAGTGCAGTATTGGCAGTTGTACATTGAACTATCCTCTGCTTCTTTTAGTGTCAGCAGTAACTCAATCGGTATTGGCCCTCCCTGAATCTAAAGGTCCTGGACTCAAACAGTCAGCCACGTAAAGGAATTGAAAAAGAAAAAGCAGGTGCAAAATGGCTCGGGAGAAAATATGTAGCACAAAAATAAGAAATACATTTCTTGCACAGTAGTAAATTAGGAGTCTGTACAATAAGGTCTATGAGAGATTTAAGATGTACGAACATAAATGCAAAAACATTTTGAAAAAAAGTGTAGGAAGGAGCTGGTTTACACTGAAGATAGACACAACATGCTGGAGTAAATCAGCGGTCAGGCAGCATCTCGGGAGAGAAGGAGTAGGTGGCGTTTCTGGTCAAGACCCTTCTTCAGACATTAAAAATGTTAGCTACAGGCACTATTAACTATGTAGGACGACAATGTTATTCATTGGTTAAAAATAAGACAGGAATTGTTTCTAAATAATCCTGCATGAAAGTTTTAAGAAAAGACTAGACCAAGTGGGACCCATTGGGTCCCGTTCCACAACACTGGGGGATGGGACCGTCACATGGGAGGGCTGCATTGTGACATCATTCGGGTGCGCTGAGGTGTCCCTCCCTCCCTCCTGGAGTGTCCCGTCCTGCCTTGCGAGTCGATTGTGACGGAACTCGGGGTTTTTCTGCCAAAATGGGGGAGTTTTTTGGATTTTTAAAAAAACTTTAAATGATTAAAAAATGTGGAAATATAGGTGGGAATGCGAGGGGAAGATGTTTATCGCATTGACGGGAAACATTTGAGTAGAATGTGTGAAAATGGGAAGGCTGTTTGGAAGAAAATAGGAAAATAGAAATTGGCACACACGCATACACAGACAGCCACAAACAAGACGAAGAGTGTTAGTAATAGTATGGATAAAGATAGGAAGGGAGCATATGATTAAATGGTGAAGGAAATGTACTGGAGCGATCAAGGGCAGATTTCTGTGTTTTAAATATTCATGTAGAGAATCTTGATGTAACTGGTAAGGCTGACATTTATTGCCTGGCCCTAATTGCACTTGAGAGTTGTTGCAGTGCTTTGTCAGAGGTAATCCCACATTGCTCTTGGGTAAGAATTATTGGGATTTGGATCCAGTGAGGGTAAAGGAACAGCAATATATTTCATAAGTTCTAGAAGGCCATTTGGCCCATCAAGTCTACTCTGCCTTTCAATCATGGCTGATCTATCTTTTCCTCTCAACCCCTTTCTTCTGCCTTAGCCGCATAATCCCTGACACCCGTACTAGTCAAAAATCTGGCAATCTCTTCCTTCAAAATATCCATTGACTTGGCCTCCACAACCGACTGTGGCTATGAATTCCGGAGATTCACCACCCTATGACTAATGAAATTCCTTCTCATCCACTTTCTAAAGGTACGTTCTTTTATTATGAGACTTTCCAGACCAAAGTGGGGTTGAACATGGGGGGAAATGTTTCCACTTACCCACTTGCTTTGCTCTCCTTTGGTGGTAGAGGCATGGCTTCAAGAGGTGGTGACTGTTCAAGGCCAAGCTTTTCCAATAGGTGAAACTGCTGAGCATGCCTGGAACCCCCACGCATGCGTGGACTTTATTAACTTGTTAAAGGCACATTACACATATCATAACATCCCCTCTTTTTCCAAAAGAGAAAAACGTACAGAAGTACAATATGCTCACTTGGCATATATCTGTCCAAGTGAGGAAAAGAACACTTTTTTTTAAAACGTAAAAGTTCCTTTCCTTCTCATTATCTTCTTTACATAACTTTATTTTCGGAAAAGATTCCAGAAGTGGCGGCACTGCCTTGCAGCTGCGGCTCGCTTGCAGTCCGTTTGTCTTTTCTTTTTTTGTTTTCTTTTGTCCTGTTCTTTCAGTTTATTTTAGTTGTGCATGTGTGGGGGGATGGGAGAAACTTGTTTTTAGTCTCTTCCTTCCAGGGTGATGCGACCTTTTCTTGTCATATCCCCCGTCTCCGCTGAGGCCTAATTGCGGAGCTGGCGGCCTCCAACTGGGACCAACCACGAGGCTCCGGAGGCAGAGCCAGGAGTTACCAACGTGAGGCTGGCCGACTTCGGGGCTGTGGCGGCGTTGCGGCGGCGGCAACCCGACTTCGGAGCCTCGGAGGCTCAGCCGCGGGCCCAGTGGACTTAGGAGCTCGCAGGTCCCAGGTTGGTGACCTGTTTTCGAGAGCTCTCGCAACAACAGCTTCATCCGCTGGACTGGATGGTGGCAGCTTCGTCCGCCCCAGGCCACGGAGTTTGAACCGGCCCATTCGCGGAACTCAGATTCAGCCGCGGGACTTAACATCACCCTGGCCGTGCTTCGCGTGGTGACGTGCGACTAGCTCGTCAGGTGGATTTCCGCAGGTCTTGCGGAGATGTACGCGATTGCGACGGTATATGCCAGATGGGGCTCTGGACCACATATGAACGCTTGTCAAGCTGGCGAGAAACGATGGCTTTCTCCCAACTCTTCTTTCCTTGATCGAGAGGTTGCATTTGCATTGTGTCGCCCTCATGAAGTGTGGAAAGGTTTTTAGCTCTTATTGTAATTGTCAGCTTGCTGCTGAACCCGCTGCTTCATGCGTTCATGCTTGTACACATCTCTGGGTTTAAGTAATCTCGCTGTCGTCAGCAGTAATGTACGCGTGCAACGATTCATGAGGCGCTGAGCGGGACGTGCTCAGCCCTTGCGTAGGCGTATTACGATGATCCAACATCGCTAGGTCGGGGTCAGATCGTGATTTGCTGCTCTTCGTCATGATTTGTTACGCGGTTTTGACGGCTGATTCTGCTTTCCCGTTCGCTTTGCTATTACAGGGACAGCTGCACAGGTGCTCCAAATCCCATTCCCCCATGAACTGGTGAAATGCGACCAATGTGTACTGCAGTCCGTTATCGCTCATAACTTGTGTCGGGCTGCCGTATCTCGCGAAATGAGCTTTCAACTTGCGAATCACGATTGGACTGCTCGCGTCTCTCGTCTGGCCTACTTCGACAAAGTTGCTATGGTAGTCTACGGTGACGAGATAATCTTTCCCGTCCCATGTAAAGAGATCTGTGCCGGCATTCTCCCATGGTCTTGTCGGTAGCCAATGACTCATGAATGTCTCTATTTGCTGGCTCATCTCATAGGTGCGGCAGACATCACATGTAGCAATATACTGCTTTATATTGCTACTCAGGCCAGGCCAGAATAGGCATTTGCGTGCTCGTCGCAGGCAGCCTTCGACGCCTAGAAGTGAAAAGTGTATCTTTTCTTTCATGTCTCTTCTTAAGCTTATCGGTATGATCACATGCTCGCCCTTGAAGATGAAACCATCTTGGACTGCGAGCTCATCCCTATAGCTGTAATAAGGCATGAGCTGTTCGGGTAGCCTATCTCGTTCATTAGGCCAACCACTGATGGTGACACGTTTCAGCATCTGTAGTGTGTTTTCTTTCTCTGTTTCATCGCAAATTTGCTTTGAGACGCTCATCTCGAATTGGCAAGTGTGATACCATGTTTACCTCCTCAAATGCTTGCTCTCTGCTCACAGTATCGCTAATTGCACGCGGCAGTATATCCGCAAGGTACATGAGCTTCCCCTGACAGTAGCTGATGGCGAAATCATAGCTCTGTAGGCGGAGTAGCGTTCCTTGTAGACACTTCGGCGCTTTCACTAGTAGCTTCTTTGCTATTATTTTCCAGCGACTTGTGATCACTGATCACGCTGGTGAAACGACCAAATGTATACTGATGGAAACTCTCCATTGCAAATAACACGGCGAGCATCTCCTTCTCAATCGAGGCATATCGCGATTCGGTGTCAGCTATTGCTTTGCTCGTATACGCGATGGGACGTCCCTTTTGGAGCAAGGCTGCCCCCAGTCCCTTGTTGCTGGCATCACACTGAATCGTCAGCTCCTCCTTGGGATTGTAATACGCTAAGATCGGTGCTTCAGATAACATCTGTGAGATCTTGGACATCGCTTTGTCCTGCTCAGCAGACCACTCCCATGCTATGTCTGGTCTCGTCAGCTGTCTGATGGGCTCAAGGGTATCAGACAGGCTGGGTAGAAAACGGCTCAGGTAGTTGACAAATCCAACTAGCCTCTGCACACCCTGTGCATCTGAGGGTGCTGGCATATTGACGCCATCTGCGATCTTTTTGGGGTCGGGCTGCAGTCCTGTGCCAGTGATCACATGTCCAAAAAAGAGTATCTCCATTGCTCTGAAGATAGACTTGTCCTTGTTAAGTTTGATGTGTTGCTGTTCACATCGCTGAAGCAACTGCTCGAGCTTCGAGTCGTGGTCGATGACCGCATCTTCCATCGGCTCTCCCTTACCATAGATGAGGATGTTGTCTGCAACGCAGATTACTCCGGGTAGCCCTTCGAGCGCTTGATGTAATCTTCGCTGGAAGATTTCAGACGATACACTTAAACCGAATGGCAATCGGCGCCGCCGGTAACGCCCAAAAGGTGTGTTGAACGTCGTCAGATTGCACGATTCTTCGTCAAGTTTCACCTGCCAGAAAGCTGAGCTCATGTCTAGCTCACTGAAGTTCTTCGCTTGGTCGAGATCTGGCAAGATGTCCTCAATAACTGGGAGCGGATAGTGTTCTCGCTTCAGCGCCTTGTTTAGCGGTCGTGGATTGATGCACACCCGGAGATCGCCATTCATTTTCTCCGCGACCACGAGCTGGCTGACTCAACTCGTCGGTTCGTGAACTGGTGCGATCACGTGATGCTCTACCATGCGTTCTAGCTCGTCTTCACCTTCTGCACAACTGTGGGTTGCACCTCCTCGTCAATCTGCAGGTGTGCTTCACCAGGCAGCTCTCCTAGTTTACCGTCGAACACCTCTGCATAGCGTGCTTCAGCATTACCCGTTTTCTCTTTTACGACCGTCGACGTGAGTACACGGTCATTTACAGTGATCAAATTCATTCGCTGACTAGCTTTGTTTCCCAGCAGTGGTGTGAAGCCATCACCGACCACGAACTCCACAGAAAACTTGCCTTTTGTCTTGGGGTTGAGCAGCTTAACTTCTGTATCCATTGTAGTTTTATTCCACATCATGAGCTTCTTTTGACATGGGGCTAGTGTGAGGTCTACGCCGTGCAAAATATCTGTGTGGCAAGATGTTCACATTCGCTCCGCCATCCACTTGGACGTCAACCTGCTTCCCATTGACAAGCATCAATGTGTAGACATCATCTCTAGGCCGCACCGTGTTAAATTGTGAGCCTGATACTATCAATGTACTCAGTGCTCGTGTCACTTCCAGCCTGGTCGTCCACTTTGTGCACTTTCTTCTTTCTGCACATTTTGGTAAAGTGGTCGTTACTGCCACATGCCCTACACGTCTGTCCGTAGGCTGGACGTTGCTGTTTGTCCATTGCATGCTCCTTGCCACAATACTTGCACATTATCGCATCTTGATTGTGGCTTGATTGGGCTGTACTTAGGCGTAGCCCACTTGCTTTGCTTGTATGGGTAGTGCACAGTCGCGCCTCTCTTGTCGCTCTGCTGTCTGATCTTGTGGACTGCAGCAGCAGACGTGCTACTTCCAGTGAAAGCTTGGAGATGTGACTCAGCAGTCTCAGCACTCTTGCAGATGTCGATACATCCGTTGGGCGTGAGCTTCCTTTCCTGCTGCAAAATGTCTCCTCGTATGCGAGTCGCTTATGCCCAACGCGATCTTGTCACGGAGCAAGCTGTCCATCATGCACTGGCAGAAATTACAGGACTTTGCCAGTGTTCTCAGGCTCGCCATGAACGAGTCAAAGTTCTCACCTGCTTCTTGCTGCCTCTTGTTGAAGAGGTATTGCATATGGCACCAGGCCACCATATCTTGCACCATCACCGACTTCAACTCCCACGCCCTGCCCGACCAAGCTTCCAACCTCATCGTTCCCCAGCCCCGCACGGCCCGGTTTTACCTTCTCCCCAAAATCCACAAACCCGGCTCTCCCGGCAGACCCATTGTCTCTGCCTGTTCGTGCCCCACCGAACTCATCTCCACATACCTTGACTCCATCCTATCCCCCTTGGTCAAATCCCTTCCCACCTATGTTCTAGACACCTCAGACATTCTCCGCCACCTCCGCGCATTCCACTCTCTAGGCCCTCACCCCCTCATCTTTACCATGGACGTCCAGTTACTCTACACCTCCATCCCCCACCAGGATGGCCTCAAAGCCCTCCGGTTCTTCCTCGACCAGAGGAGCAACCTATACCCAGCCACTGACACTCTCCTCCGCCTAGCGGAGTTGGTCCTCACCTTCAACAACTTTACGTTTGACTCCTCCCATTTCCTCCAAACACAAGGCTTAGCTATGGGCACACACATGGGCCCCAGCTACGCCTGCCTCTTTGTCGGGTACGTCGAACAATCCTTGTTTAATACGTACCAGGGTCCCATCCCCGACCTCTACCTCCGTTACATTGACGACTGCTTTGGGGCCACCTCCTGCACCCACACACAACTGACTGACATCATCCACTTCACCACCAACTTACATCCGGCACTCAAATACACCTGGACTATTTCCGACACTTCCCTACCATTCCTTGACCTCACCATCTCCATCGCAGGGGATAGACTTCTGACCGACATACACTACAAACCAACTGACTCACATGGCTATCTGGACTACACGTCTTCCCACCCTGCCCCCTGTAAAGACTCCACCCCCTACTACCAATTCCTCTGCCTACGCCGCATCTGCTCCCAGGATGAGACATTCCACACCAGGGCATCGGAAATGTCCTCGCTAGGAACGGGGGTTCCCCTCCTCTACCATAGATGAGGCTCGCACCAGGGTCTCATCCATACCCCGCAACACTGCTCTCGCTCCCCATCCCCGCACTCACAACAAGGGCAGAGTCCCCCTAGTCCTCACCTTTCACCCACCAGCCGGCAAATACAACAAATCATCCTCTGCCATTTCCGCCACCTCCAACGTGACCCCACCATTCGCCACATCTTCCCATCTTCCCCTATGTCTGCCTTCCGCAAAGACCACGCCCTCCGCAACACCCTTGTCAATTCTTCCCTTCCCTCCCGTACCACCCCCTCCCCGGGCACTTTCCGTTGCAACCGCAAGAAATGCAACACCTCCCCCCTCGACTCCATTCAAGGACCTAAGCAGTCGTTCCAGGTGCAACAAAGGTTCACCTGCATCTCTTCCAACCTCATCTATTGCGTCCGCTGCTCTAGATGTCAGCAGATCTATATCGGTGAGACCAAGCGGAGGTTGGGCGATCGTTTCGCCGAACACCTCCGCTCGGTCCGCAATAACCAAGCTGACCTCCCGGTGGCTCAGCACTTCAACTCCCCCTCCCACTCCGTCTCCGACCTCTCTGTCCTGGGTCTCCTCAATGGCCACAGCGAGCAGCACCGAAAATTGGAGGAACAGCACCTCATATTCCGTTTGGGGAGTCTGCATCCTGGGGGCATGAACATCGAATTCTCCCAATTTTGTTAGTCCTTGCTGTCTCCTCCCCTTCCTCAGTCACCCTGCTGTCTCCTCCCATCCCCCAGCCTTCGGGCTCCTCCTCCTTTTTCCTTTCTTGTCCCCGCCCACCCCGCCCCTGATCAGTCTGAAGAAGGGTTTCGGCCCGAAACGTTGCCTATTTCCTTCGCTCCATAGATGCTGCTGCACCCGCTGAGTTTCTCCAGCTTTTTTGTGTAACCTCATATTCCGCCTGGGTAGCCTGTGTCCGGGGGGCATGAACATTGAATTCTCCCAATTTTGCTAGCCCTTGCTGTCTCCTCCCCTTCCTTAACCCTCGAGCTGTCTCCTCCCATCCCCCCGCCGTCGTAAATCTCCAGTCCTGACAGGCCAATTGTATGGAGAAACAATGCCGTCTGGTCTGCTGGTGCTTGCCTGTCTAGCTGTGCGACCTCACTGCACATCCATGTTTTCCAACCCACAATCACTCCGCGGGTTGACGGTTTATGGGGTTGGTGGTCGTATACCGCTCACGGGAGGTGGACCGGGCAGTGCGCTGTGGAGTGCTACCGGTGGCCGTCTGCATAGGCCGCTGGTCGCCCGTCTCCGCGTCCGCACTCAACTCAGCTTGCTGCTGAGTGGCCGTCTGCCCCACCCTTCAGGTAGCCATGTCGTTTTCCGGCAGTTTTAATATTTTCCGTGCCTTAAATGCTGCTCGCTAACCAATCCTACGGTGCTTGACAGTTTCACTAGTCCTTAGTTGCTAACTGTTCCAGCCGGGAGCTTCAGGTTGTGGCAGAAAAATGATTCTTTAAGGCAACACCGCTGCCACCATGTTCAAGGACAAGGTTTTCCAGTAAATAAAACTCCTACGCATGCCTGGAACCCCACGCATGCCTGGAACCCCACGCACGCCTGGAACCCCACGCACGCCTGGAACCCCACGCATGCCTGGAACCCCACGCATGCCTGGAACCCCACGCACGCCTGGAACCCCACGCACGCCTGGAACCCCACGCACGCCTGGAACCCCACGCATGCCTGGAACCCCACGCATGCCTGGACTTTATTAAGTTGTTAAAGGCACAATACACATATCATAACAGTGACGGAGTAGCCTGTGAAGTAACTGCATTCAAGATTCAAGAGAGTTTATTGTCATGTGTCAAAAACAGGAAAGCAGACTATTATCTAAATGGTGGCCGATTGGGAAAGGGGGAGATGCAGCGAGACCTGGGTGTCATGGTACACCAGTCATTGAAGGTAGGCATGCAGGTGCAGCAGGCAGTAAAGAAAGCGAATGGTATGTTAGCTTTCATTGCAAAAGGATTTTGAGTATAGGAGCAGGGAGGTTCTACTGCAGTTGTACAGGGTCTTGGTGAGACCACACCTGGAGTATTGCGTATAGTTTTGGTCTCCAAATCTGAGGAAGGACATTATTGCCATAGAGGGAGTGCAGAGATGGTTCACCAGACTGATTCCTTGGATGTCAGGACTGTCTTATGAAGAAAGACTGGATAGACTTGGTTTATACTCTCTAGAATTTAGGAGATTGAGAGGGGATCTTATAGAAACGTACAAAATTCTTAAGGGGTTGGACAGGCTAGATGCAGGAAGATTGTTCCCGATGTTAGGGAAGTCCAGGACAAGGGGTCACAGCTTAAGGATAAGGGGGAAATCCTTTAAAACCGAGATGAGAAGAACTTTTTTCACACAGAGAGTGGTGAATCTCTGGAACTCTCTGCCACAGAGGGTAGTTGGGGCCAGTTCATTGGCTATATTTAAGAGGGAGTTAGATGTGGCCCTTGTGGCTAAAGGGATCAGGGTGTATGGAGAGAAGGCAGGTACGGGATACTGAGTTGGATGATCAGCCATGATCATATTGAATGGCGGTGCAGGCTTAAAGGGCCGAATGGCCTACTCCTGCACCTAATTTCTATGTTTCTATGTTTCTATGTGTCCCAGCTAGGACAATGAAATTCTTGCTTTGCTTCAGCACAACAGAATATTGTAGGCATAAATAAATACAGATCAGATCAGTGTGTCCATATACAATTGAATATATATATATATATATATATATATCAGGCACGTGCCATGAGTAATTAGTCAGGGTAGGCAGTAGCTTTAAAAAAATCTTGAAAACCGTGCTTGCGCAGATTATTCTCTCCCTGGCGAGCTGTCAGTCGGCTTTAAAAAATCTTGGAAACCGCGCATGCGCAGATTGTTCTCTCGACTTTTATCGTAATTTGTCTTCAATAGGCCCTATCTCTTAATAAAGTATTTAAAAACATATAGCTCAAGGTAATTTACTTTCCATATTATTTGTACACAAAATCCATTCTTCTCTCTTTATTTCCTGTTGTACCAAGCTGTTTTAAATGTTCTAATTATTTTTGTTCCTCTGCGCTGTTGAAGTTCTTTAAGTTCCGGCGTTGATCTGCCATTTTTAATTATTTTGGTCTTTTCCTCGTAAGTTTGCTTCGAGAAACTCTTCAGGTAATCACTATCCATCTTTGAAAAACCCGCCAAGAAACTTGCGCAGTTTGACCCTGTCCAGCTAGATATTGATGGAGGGGTTTTAACAAAGGCTTTAATGCAGCTTGACAAGGAGGAAGAAGAATGACTATGTTTTGTTATAATCATACAGGATGCTGCTTATGACTTTGATCACAGGTCCTCTAATAATTTTATAGGGGCAGATCTGACTGTTCTGCTTGGTCAGTAGATGAATCTCTTTGACAAAAGTAGACATTTGGCCACAAGGAGAGAGACTGCAGTAAAGGGCAAGTGTGGGTTTGGGACTGGATAAAGCAGCATAAATGTGGCCCATTTGCTGACTGAGCAGACTAGACGGTTTAAATCTCAGATAGGGAATTCCATGAGTCTCTCGCATTTTGTTGATGGGGAAAGTGAGGAGCAAGGGTTTGCAGTGAGGAGCAAGGGTTTGCCGTGAGGGATTCAGGGATAATGCTGTCCGTAGTGTTATAGTCAGTATTGTTCACAAACTACCCTTATAGCAAGCACCCTTGCACACATGTTCCCCATGGTTGATAACCCTTCACTTGTTTGAAGGATGTCTCCACTGAACTCTGACCCCCCTGCCCCCTCCCCTCATGGAAGGACCTACTATTAGATCTTTATTTCCCCAAAAATAAACTTTATTTAGAATTTTTAAATATATACAAAACAAGAACAGTGAAGAAAACACTTCTCAGGATTTATCCATTCATTAGTGTATGAATATGAAAGGTTTAGTGGAAGTTGGGCCAAATGGCATTGGTCTAGATGGGACCTATTTTGTGAATTGTGGTGAAGGGGCTGCTTCCGTGCCATGACTCTACGATACAAATTAACTGGATTGCCTAGCCTGGCTTTTAAAATTTGAGTTTCTGCAGCTTAAGCTGAGATAGTTTAATAATGTATAATAATGGCTACACCCATGAGTGACCACAGTGGGTCAGTTTAATATGATTATTCTGTTGGGAATAATCATTAGTCAGAGGGTGGTGAATCTGTGGAATTCATTGCCACAGACAGCTGAGGAGGCCAAATCAATAGATCTTTTTCAGGCAGAGATTGACAGATTCTCGATTAGTATGGGTGTCGGGGGTGATGGAGCGAAGGCAGGAGAATGGAGTTGAGAGGGAAAGATAGATCAATCGTGATTGAATCATGGAATAGATTTGATGTGCCGAATGGCCTAATTCTGCTCCTAGAACTTGTGAAGATATATGTCATCTACATCTGATTGAAACAAGTTGGTATCATCTGCATGCTGAATGTTTGAGATTTTGGACTTTAATGGTATTAACTTAGGTAATTTGAGCTGCATTTAACTTCCTGGTGGTAGAAAGCACCTAATTGCAGTTGCTATTTTCCATTATTAGTTATGTTATCAACAGTCACAAAGTTGTCATAGGGATGTACAGCACAGAAACAGACATTTCAGCCTAACACGTCAATGATAATCGTTTCGGCCATTTACACTGATCCTATTTGCCCATATAAGGTCAATACCATTTTATGCCTTGTCTGTGTAAGTGCCGGTCTAAATGAATTAAAAAAAATAGCGATTAAATCTGACTGCACCACTACCTCCGGCAGTGAGTTCCAGAGATCAATTTCTCTGTGTTTAAAAAAAAAACTTCCTCTTAAATCCCCTTTGAAACCACCTTCATTTCTTGACTTGATCTAACTTGTTTTTGATAACTTCTAAGGGAAATAGAACTGACTGTCAACTCTATCTATGCCTCTTATAATTTTATATACCTCTCTCGGTGAGCCCCTCAGCCTCCTTAGCTCCAGAGAAACATTCCCATCTTACCCAATTCCTCCCTATAACTGAAGTTCTCCAATCCAAGGAACATCCCGATGAACCTCCTCTCACATGTCTCCAGGCTCCATCAAGCTCTTAAACCCCAAACAACACAAACCTCAGCAACTATGATCTCCTATGGACTGTGTATTTGGTTGCACTTCAGATTTAGTCAGAGTTATACAGCGTGGAAACAGGCCCTTCGGCCCAACTTCCCACAAGGGCAAACATGTCGCTGCTACACTACTCCCACCTGGCTGCGTTTGACACATATCCCACCTAACCTGTCTTATCCATGTACCTTTCTAACGGTTTCTTAAACGTTGCGATAGTCCCTGCCTCAACTACCCCCTCTGGCAGCTCATTCCATACACCCACCACTCTTTGTGAGAAAAAAAAATTATCCCTCCAATTGCTATTAAAATTCTACAAGGCATTGGTGAGACCAAATCTGGAGTATGGTGTGCAATTTTGGTCGCCCAATTATAGGAAGGATGTCAACAAAATAGAGAGAGTACAGAGGAGATTTACTAGAATGTTGCCTGGGTTTCAACAACTAAGTTACAGAGATAGGTTGAATAAGTTAGGTCTTTATTCTCTGGAGCGCAGAAGGTTAAGGGGGGACCTGATAGAGGTCTTTAAAATGATGAGAGGGATAGACAGAGTTGATGTGGACAAGCTTTTCCCTTTGAGAATAGGGAAGATTCCAACAAGAGGACACGACTTCAGAATTAAGGGACAGAAGTTTAGGGGTAATATGAGGGGGAACTTCTTTACGCAGAGAGTGGTGGCGGTGTGGAATGAGCTCCCAGTGGAAGTGGTGGAGGCAGATTCATTGGTATCATTTAAAAATAAATTGGATAGGCATATGGATGAGAAGGGAATGGAGGGTTATGGTATGAGTGCAGGCAGGTGGGACTAAGGGGAAAAAAAAATTGGACTTGTAGGGCCGAGATGGCCTGTTTCCGTGCTGTAATTGTTATATGGTTATATGGTTAAATCTTTTCCCCTTCACCTTAAACCTACAGTATCTACTCTGGTTTCCCTACTCTAGGCAAGTGACTCTGCATCTACCCGATCTATTCCTCTCATGATTTTATACACCTCTATAAGATCAGTCTCCATCCTCCAATGCACCAAGGAATAGAGCCCCAGCCTACTCAACCTCTCCCTGTAACTCAGACCCTCTTGTCCCGACAACCTCCTTGTATTCCTTCTCTGTATCCTTTCCAGCTTGACAACATCTTTCCCATAACGTGGTGCCCAGAACTGAACACAATACTCTAAATGCAGCCTCACCAATGTTTTACATAACTGCACCATGACCTCCCAACTGATGAAGGCCAATGTGCCAAAAGCTTTTTTGAGCACCTTCAAGGACACATGCACATACACTCCTAGATCCCTCTGCTCTACAACACGCCCCAGAGCCCTCCCATTCACTGTGTAGGTTCTGCCCATATTAAACTTCCCAAATTGCAACACCTCTCATTTGTTCAGTTTTGCACTATTTGTTTACCAAGAATTATCGTTACTATCTTATCATACTGTTGGTTATTATATATTTATCTGTGTCTTATTGTGTTTACGAGACTGTTCAGCTGCAGCATGTAAGAATCTTATGGTTTCATTGTCGGTACTTGTGACAATTAAACAGTCTTAACTCTTGACTCCCGCATCACTTCATCCTTCCTGTGACGACCAGATCTGTAGCAATGTTTGTCTAACCAAACTTTAATATAGTTGCAACATAATGTCCCAACTTCTAAATTCTGTGCCCAAATACATAAAAGCAAGCTTTCCATACGCCTCTTTGTAACCCTATTTACCTGGGTTATCAATTCAGGAAAATACAAGAAAACTGTTGACCAAGGAAGTTGCGGAGTAATACTTCCTTGATATAAATTAGGAAGTTGCTTAATTCTAAGAATTCTGACACTGACCTCTGCTGAATCATATTCATGGTAACATCAGCAAGGAGGAACAAATGTTGAAATTTCAACAATAAAAGATAAGGCCTTGATTTCATGGTCGCGATAATTGAAAGGTTTGTTTGATCTAACGGAATGACAGAAACTGTGGAGTGAATGTAATCATATTTACACACAGTATAAACTGTTTGTTGATTCATTTTGAGGGTATTTAGTGTAGTCTTTCTTTGAGCATATTGAATATTTTTTTGGGCTCAATTTTCTGTCTTTTAAATCCAGAGAATGTAAAAAATTCATTGTTTGAAAGATACATGATGGAATCAGGCACTTCAGCCCATCTAGTGCACAACAACCAATTGATCACCCGTTCATATTCGTTCTATATTATCCCACTTTCACATCCACTCCCTGCAGACTTGAGGCAATTTACAAAGGCCACTCAACCAACAAACCCGCATGTCTTTGGGATAAGGGAGGAAACTGAGAACCAAGATAAAATCCACACAGGTAGCACCCGAGTAAGGATCAACCTTAGGTCCCTGGCGCTGTGAGGCAGTAACTTTACCAGCTGCGTCACTGAGCTGCCATTTGAACCATGACTGTTAGTCTAAGACAGATCAAATAATTACATCAAGTTCTGTATAGATATACACATGCAGTTAAGTACATATGAAGGAGGAGCAGGAATAGGCCACAGCTCCTTAAACATACACCACCATTGAAGATCGTGGTTGATCTCACTGACATCTCAGGTCCCTGTTCCCATCTTTCTATGGTAATCTTGTTTATCAGGGATCCATCTTACTCTGCCTTAATAACATTCAAGGACTCTTTCCACTGCCCTTAGAAGAAGACACGTGACTCTCTGAGAGAACAAAAGAAGGGCCTTATCTCTTAAATTGAAGATTACCTTTTTAAAAATCAAACGTGACCCCCCTTATTTCTAGATGCACACATAAGAGATAATGTTCATTCCACATCCACCCTGTTAAGAGGTCTTGGGAAATAATATATTTTCATTAAGTTCTTTCTTATTCTTCTAACCATGAGCAGATGCAACCTTAACCTTTCCAACCTTTCCTCAGAGCATAACTTGTCATTCCAGGTATTAGCAGAGTAAATCTTCTCAGATATTGGCATAGTGATCCTTCTCTGAAGAGTTTCCAACTCAACATATTTCATTTAATAATGAGACTAATACAGTATATGGTATTTAAAACGCTGTATTGCTGATCTCTAATTAAACTGGAACAAAACCTTTCTATGTTTGTATTCAATTCCCTGAACAATAAACAATAACATACTTTTAGATGTTCTATTTGCCTGCCTTACCTGCAAACTAGTCATATGTTAATTGTGTACTCAGATACCCAGATCTCATAATGTCACAAGGAATAGGAGTAGAATTAGGCCATTCGGCCCATCAAGTCTAATACGCCAGGAGCTGATTGCCCCGACATGGCTGATCTATCTCTCCCTGCTAACCCCATTCTCCTGCCTTCTCCCCATAACCTCTGAAACCTATACTAATCGCATTGTATCTCAGAGCACTGAAACCTCATCATTTAGATAATATGCTTCATTTTTAGTTTTTTGACAAAGTGAAGAATTTTAAATTTTCCTTCATTGTGCATCATTGCTCTGTGGCCTAACATCACGGAGCTGAAGGCCTCGCTCGGGACTGACTTTGAGCCCCACCGCGGGGCATGGACTTACCAACAGAGTTGATCCCTTGCCTGGGATCGACGCTCCAACCACGACCTGCGGACTTTAACATCAAGGGCTTGCAGTCTTGGGACAGACCGAGTCGCAAAGCTCCGGAAGCCGCACGACGTTCAGCAAGCCCCGGGCCGAGGTAGGTCTCCCGGCACGGGGGAGCTGAGATTCCCACCCGATGCAGGAGCTGATTGCCCCGACGAGGAAGGCCCACCGCCGTCTACGGGTATAAGATCATCCCGTCAATGGAAGGCTCAAGGCCCCTGACAATTGGAGAACAAAAAAGGGAAGAGATTGAAGGGAAAAGTTTGATTTTTTTTTTGCCTTCCATCACAGTGAGGAATGTGGAGGAGTCACTGTGGTGGATGTTTATGTTAAACTGTATTTTGTGTGTTCTGTTACTTTTTATTTGTGTGACTGACTTAGTAAATGAAATTCCTCAAATATTGCAAAACATACTTGGCTAATAACGAATTATTGTATTATTATTACTCCTATTATTATGGCCTACTCCTGCACCTATTTTCTATGTTTCTATCCTACAGAAGCTATATTAACCTACAAACCTTAAGAGACAACACAAATGGTGGGAGTAACTCAGTGGAATAGGCAGCATCTCTGGATAGAAGGAATGGGTGGAAGAAGGGTCTTGACCCAAAACGTCACCCATTCCTTCTCTCCATAGATGCTGCCTGTTCCGCTACTTTATTCCAGCATTTTGTGTCTATCTTTGGCGTAAACCAACATCTACAGTTCCTTCCTACAACCTACAAACCTGCATGTAGTTGGAATATGGGAAAAAACCAGTGCACCCGGAGAAAACTTTCGCAATCACAGGGAGAATTTACAAACTCCGCACAAGCAGCACCCATAGTCAGGATTGAACCTGGTTATCTGGCACTGTAAGGCGGCAACCCTATTGCTGCGCCACTGTACCACCCTTAATTTAATAATGAGTAGTATTCAGGTGATTATTCAATGAAATGAAAGAATTATAGTAAGTGTACATAGAGCAATATAGAGAGAAAACAGATGTTTCTGACTTTATGAAGAAATTGGCTTATGGAAAGTAAACGGGAACAGAACATGAGTCTGCCGTGTGTATAAAAACATTGAGATCCGACCACCAATCCCTGTGGTACACCGCTTGTTACATCTTGCCATTCTAAAGAAGATCCATTTAATAATCTCTGTTCCCTATTAGCTAGCAAACTTCTATCTAAATCTATATTTTACCTCCTACACCATGTGCTTTTATTTTTGGGGATGAATACATTTTGATTTTTGCTGTAGCCTTTAATGTGACGACTGATTAAATGCCTTCTGTAAAACTAAAACCCCTCTCACGGTGCGAGTCCACCCACGAGTGATCCCGAGTTAAAAACAAATCAAACTCATGGTAATCACGTAGAAATAACGTAGCTGGAACATCGGAACTCGTGGACGTAACTTAGCGACTCGTAACGCTAACGGTAGGTACTCGGGGAAACTTGTTAACTCGTGAAAAGTTTTCAACATGTTGAAAGATTTCCACGAGTCAAATTTACTCCTGAAGGAAAATTTTGAAACGTTTAAACTCGTTGTAATACCGTAGTAGCCCGTGAGTTTACCGTAGTGACTCGTGAGTAACTCGTGGGTTTGGCTTGAGCTCCAGAAGTGAAATGTTGAAGATTAGTCATCTCCGAAGAACTTGGATAGGTGACGTTTCGGGTCGAGACCCTTCTTCAAACTTTAGACCCTTCTTTCACCCGAAACGTCACCTGTCCATGTTCTTCTCAGATACTGCCTGACACGTTGAATTACTCCAGCACTTTGTTTTTTTTCGTAAACCAGCTTCTGTAGTTCCTTGTGTTCCAAAATGTAATGCCTTGTAAATCTCCAGAGATGCTGCCTGTCCCGCGGAGTTACTCCAGCACTTTGCGTCTGTCTCCCTGGAGACCTCGTTTCCCACGCAATGTGACATCTACCGTGCATACATTGCCAACTGTTGTTTTCGGCAGCAGCAACATAAACAGACGTTGATTCGGCTCGAAAAGAAGGGACCCATTCCGAAACGTTGCCTATCCATTCCCTCCACAGATGCTGCCTGACCCGCTGGCTTACTTCGACACTTCGTGAATTCATGCCATAGGAGCAGAATTAGGCCATTCGGCCCATCGAGTTGCTCCAACACTTTGTGTTTCGCTCAACATGCCAGCATCTGTGGTCCCCCATGTCTCCATTTGACAGCTGGAAGAACTCAGCGGGTCATGGAGTCTGAAGAAGGACCATGACCCGAAACCTCGCCTGCCCGTTTCCTTCCACCGATTTCATGTAGTCACCCTTCGATAAAACCCCACCGCCCCAGTTATTCCAAGTCCATTTAATTCCACATGTCTCCATTTCATTCATTAAGTCGCCGGTACTGTCACATCGTTCGTTTTCGATCAATACAACGGAACAGTCTGAAGAAGGGCGACGATAGACACAAAAAGCTGGAGTAACTCAGCGGGACAGGCAGCATCGCTGGAGAGAAGGAATGGGTGATGTTTCGGGTCGAGACTCTTTGGCAGACTGGTAAGGGAAACGAGAGATATAGATGATGATGTATTGTAGAGAGATAAAGAACAATGAATGCAAAAAAGTTACGATGATAAAGGAAACATACCATTGTTCGCTGTTCGTTGGGTGAAAACGAGAAGCTGGTGCGACTTGGGTGGAGGAGGGATAGACAGAGAGGGAATGCCGGGGTTACTTGAAGTGAGAGAAATCAATATTCATACCACTGGGCTATAAGCTGCCCAAAATATGAGATGCTGTTCCTTCAATTTGCATTTAGCCTCACTCTGACTGGAGGAGACCTCGGACAGAAAGGTCAGTGTGGGAATGGGAAGCGTTTGGCAACCGGGAGGGTCACAATCCTAAACGTCACCCATTCCTTCTCTCCCGAGATGCTGTCTGACCCTCTGAGTTACTCCAGATTTTGGTGTCTATCATCCGGGTAAACCAGCATCTGCAGTTTCTTCCTACACAACAGAACAGTACGAGGAGCGGTTAATGTTAGAGGTTGCTCACTCACCTCACTATGTTTACATCGTCCTCTCTGGCAATGAATAAATATAATTTGGTTACCATATTATTGACTACAACCGCCCGTTTAAAAACACTAATGACAGCTCTTTAATTCTCAACCACTGGATATTTGCATGGAAACATATTGCATGTTTTCGTTCAGTGAGGTAATTCAATTTTAATAGACTGAGGTGTTAAATCCGGCGCCACTTCACAACAAACTAAACGACCTATAATTTAAATAGACCATTTAGGATCAATAATAAAATTCCCAAGACTATTTCACATATATAATTCCAGCACCACTTCACACTGAGCTGTCCGTGATGTTTAAAGGGGCTGGCATCTGCCCTGATCTGTTGTTCAGATAAAACACTGTTTCAAATAATTTGAAGTTTGAAATTAATCCTCGCCGCCTAATGTACACTTTGGGCTAAGATTTGATCCCTGCACAAAGAGCAATATAAATGGAATGGAATCTCTATTAACGTTCTGAGACTCTCTACATAATGGAAGTGATCACATTCAGCCCTTCGAGCCAGCATTGCCATTCAATATAATCATGGCTGATCATCCAAAATCAGTACCCAGTTTCTGCTTTCTCCCCATATCCATTGATTCTGTAACCCTAAGAAATTTAAACATGGGAGGCTTGTTATAGTGAAAAAAAAACTGCATGACATCATTTTTACCATGTGATGATTTTTCCACATGTTGGTGGTCGTGTTGGCTCAAGAGTAACACGGGAGAGGAACTTGGTAACACGGGAGACGAACTTGGTAACACGGGAGACGAATTTGGTACCTCGCAGAAATGAGAAATAAACGGCAAACTTAGACATACACATGGGAACTTATTTAAACTCGTGAATATAAACTTGGAATCTCGTAGAAAACCACGAGTTTGATATTATTCTTTCACTCAGGATCACTCTGGGAGGACTCGCACTGTGAGAGAGGGCCAAAAGTATCCACCAGTTCCCCATTATCTACACCACATGTTACAACTTCTAAGAACTCCAATTAATTGGTAAACATGATTTCCCTTCCACGGAGCCCGCTAACTTTCCCTGATTACATTGGACTGGGTTTTGCTCAGTGACCCACAACAGTGTCTTGAATAATAGCTTCTATTTTCCCAATGGTAAATGTTGGGCTAACAAACCTGCATTTTTTGCTTTCTTTCTCCTTGAATAAAGAGTTATGTTTGATATTTTACAATGTTACAGAACATTTCCCAAGTCGAGAGCATTTTGGAAAATTAAAACCGACACAGCAATGATCTTACCAGCCACTCTTTTAAGATTTTTGGAAGAAGTCCATCAGGATCTGAAAACATCTGAAACCTTTACAATTGTTTAGTACCAAACCAGTGAGTTACTTTCCTGAATTTGCTTTCTTTCATCTAGTTACGATTTTTCCTATTTCTGGAATGTTACATAGTTAAAATTGATAGCTGTATTATTAATCTGCATCTGCTTGTTTTCCATTAATAATTCCCAGGTTCACATCCTATTTGACATTTACTTGTTAACTCTTTTCTTTAAAATATATCTATATAAACTCTCTGTAGCATTGTATTACACAGTACGTGTTTTCCTACTTCATTGCATCAAACACAGTAAGATGATTTTGTTAAAAAGCCAAACATCTGGGTTCCGGAGAAGATGACTTGGAATAAAGAATGGAAAATATTACTCTTATTACATTGAAATATTTCACATAAATTCTAAATGGAGTACGAAGCAATCTTTCAAAATAAAAATTCCAATTAAGTAATCTAAATATTCTCCATATAAACTTCAGAAGAATAAAGAGACCAAATGAGGAACCGAAAGGATGTTACCTGATAAAACAAATGAGATCATTGATTATGGTATGCTTTGTAAAACAAATTAAGACTAAAATAATAGTTAAAAATGAGATGGAAAATTGGATTGTGAATAGAAATTGTGCTTCAGAGCCCCATGATCTGAGATGAAAGCAAACCTCTGAGTCAGTCTCTGTTGGAACTCCCTCGTGCTTGCCACAGCAGTCACCTTCCATACTTCACTGAGCCTCTTTCAATGTGCAATGTCTACTTTGAGTGCCTGCTACTCATGTGACAGCATGACTAAGCTAACATCCTGTTGTGCACTGGTATACAGTGGGTTTCCCACATCAGACCAATCAAAGCAACATGAATGATTTTATCACAAGGACAGAGATCATACCTTCTGAAGGAGGGTCCCGACTCGAAACGTCACTTATCCAAGTTCTCCAGGGATGCCACCTGTCCCGCTGAGTTACTCCAGCACTTTGTGTTCTTTTTCCCCCAATCAGCTTAAACATGCTCAGTGATTTCTGATCCAATCTCATGAGCTCTGGGTAATTATAAACATCTACGGTTTGTAAATTCAGATCCTCATAGGAATCTTTCCTAATTTGAGAAAGGACATCCTTGCTATTGAGGGAGTGCAGCGTAGGTTCACGAGTTTAATCCTCAGGATGGCGGGACTGTCATATGAGGAAAGATTGGAAAGACTGGGCTTGTATTCACTGGAATTTAGAAGGATGAGAGGGTATCCTATAGAAACATATAAAATTATAAAAGGACTGGACAAGCTAGATGCAGGAAAAATGGTCCCAATGTTGGGGGAGTCCAGAACCAGGGGCCACAGTTTAAGAATAAAAGGGAGGCCATTTCAAACTGAGATGAGAAAAATACCTTTTCACCCAGAGAGTTGTGAATTTGAGAAGGCAGTGGAGGCCCATTCACTGGATGAATTTAAAAGAGAGTTAGATCGAGCTCTTGGGGCCAGCGGGATCAAAGGTATATGGGGAGAAGGCAGGCACGGGTTACTGATTGTGGATGATCAGCCATGATCACAATGAATGGTGGTGCTGGCTCGAAGGGCTGATTGACCCCTCCTGCACTTATTTTCTACGTTTTTATGTTTAATCCGATTAAAACATATTTGTCAACCAATACTTAATGGAAAAAAAGATATGGAATTGAGATAATTAATTGCGTGGGAAGAGTTTATGGAGATGGGATGACTGCACTATTGGATTTAAATCAGAGGTATTAAGGTTCTCCGTTCATGGAGGGTTATCTATTTGATGACAGGTGAAAATAAGTTTTGTCAATCTTGATGATGAGTGATGAGTAAGCACTTCAGTGGCTTCAGATGTTGAGAGGTCAGAGCAGTGTAGGAATGCACTGGAGATAGAAGCAACTAGTCTCTCAGAGAGTGAATTTGGGATTGGAAGCACATCTAAGTATCCTGATAGGATGCTGAGTCTGCGAAGAGTCTGATGGCCTCTGTGAAGGGTCGCAAGAGGAATGTAATCCATGGTGATGGGGTGGATTTTGTACTGGGCGAAGAACATAGAGAAGTCAGAAGATAGACACAAAAAGCTGGAGTAACTCAACGGGACAGGCAGCATCTCTGGAGAGAAGGAATGTGACGTTTCGGGTCGCGACCCTTCTTCAGACCTGACCCGACGCGAAACGTCATCCATTCCTTCTCTCCAGAGATGATGCCTGTCCTGTTGAGTTACTCCAGCTTTTTGTGTCTATCTGAGGTATAAACCAGCATCTGCATTTCCTTCTTACACATTGAGATAGTCAGCATGGCTCTGTACACTGTCAGTCGTGGTCTTACTAACTTGCTTGAGTTTTTGAGGGGGTGACAAAGTTGATCAATGAGGATAGGGCGGAGGATTTGAGAGAGACATTTAATAAAGTCACTCATGCTAGGTTGATTAAGATGCACGGGATATCAGTGACTTGGTCGTATGACTGGCTTGCTGTTTGAAGACTGAGTGTTGTGGTGGAAAGGCAATATTCAGGCTGGAGGTCTGTAACCTGTTGAGTCCTGTTGGGATCTGTGATGAGAATCTCTGCTGTTTACGATATATATAAATGACTTGGACGTATGTTTGACGGGCTGGTTAGTAAATTTACAGATGACACCAAAATTGCTGGCATCGTGGACAGTGAGGAAGATTTGTCAAAGTATACAAAGGATTATAGATCAGCTACAGAAACGGGTGGAGAAATGGCAGATGGAATTTAATCCAAGCAAGTAGCTTTTCACTGTACCTCGGTACACGTGACAATAAATTGAACTGAAGTATGAGGTGCTGCACTTTGGGAGATCAAATGCAAGGGGAAAATATACAATTAACGACATGACCCTTAACAGCATTGATGTACAGATAATCTTAGGTTCAAATCCATAACACCCTGAAATTGGCAACAGAAGTAGATAGACTGGTAATGAAGTCTGCCTTCATTGTTCAGGCTATTGATTGTAAGAGTCAGGAAGTCATAATGCAGCATTGTAGCACTTTGGTTAAGCCACATTTAGAGTATTGTGTGCAGTTCTGGTCGCTCCATTACAGAAAGGATATGGAGGATTTGTAAAGGGTGCAGAGAAGTTTTAGCAGAACGATGCCTGGATTAAGGAGTATTAGCTACAGGAAATGCTGGACAGACTTGGACTGTTTTCTTTGGAATGTCGGAGATTGTGTGGAGATCTGATAGAAAAAAATAAAATTACGAGAGGCATAGACAGGATAGACAGTCAGAACCTTTTTTACAGGATGGAAAATTCTAATGCTAGAGGGCATAGCTTCGAGGTGAGAGGGGAAAAGTTTAAAGGAGACGTGGGGGGCATGGTTTTTTTACACAGAGGGTGGCGTGTGCCTGGAACACGCTGCCTGGGGCGATGGCTGAAGCAGATACAACCTTGGCATTTAAGAGACGTTTGGACAGGCATATGGACATGAGAGGATGGAGGGGTATGGGTAATGTGCAGGTGGTAACTGATGGTCTTGCCATTATGTTTGGCAGAACAATTGTGGGCCAAAGAAAACCAAAGCATTGTTCTTGGGCTGTACTGCTCTACATTCTCTGCTCTCCTCATTATTTAGCTGGAACAATGCACTGCTCCTCGAAGACTGTGTGTGGCAAGGGAAAATTGAAAAGGATCATGTTACAGCACAGTGGGGCAGCGGTGGAGTTGCTGCCTTATAGCGCCAGAGACCCGCAGTCCATTCTGACTACAGGTGCTGTCTGCACGGAGTTTGTACGTTTTCGCTGTGACCACAGGGGTTTTCTTCGGGTGCTCCGGCCTCATCCCACACTTCAAAGACTTACAGGTTTGTAGGTTAATTGCCTTCTGTAAATTGTGAATTGTCCATTCTGGTTCTGGTTGATTACAGCGTAAACACCTCATCCCTAGTATGTAGGATAGTGCTCTTGTGATCGTTGGTCAGCGTGGACTTGGTGGGCCGAAGGACCTGTTTCCACACTTTATCTCTAAAGTCTATAGTCTAAATAGGAGGACAGAAGCCTCATAGACCATTGAGTAATGGTGAGGCAAGGGAAGAGTCTGATGGCACCTCAACTAGTCACCTACAAACCAGACATCAGGGGTATTTCTGTAATTGTCAAGTTTTATAACCATCTCTTCTTCAAGTGCTGAGTGTAGCAATGTGGCAAAATTTTGAGATTTTAAAAATCATGTCTGCAATTATCCTATCAGATAAAGCATAAAAAGAAGTTTAATTTGACACAATTCACTATCATATCTTCAATATTAAAAAAGTTATGGTCATTTTCATACTCGGAAATTGGCATCTTGTTCCCTATTGCTTTTCCATTGACTTAACACAAAAGCTGTGATCGAGGACAGTCAAAAGCCCATAACTTTCTTAAAAATTAAGAGAACTGAATGAATTTTTCAGTTATTATAGATTGACGCATTCTGAAACATATATAAAACATCTTACTTGGATGACCTGAAATTAAAGCCTATAATTAGTTAGTTACCTAATTGTAGCTAATTACAAAATTGACCATTGTGACGGAAATAATAATAAACACCCAGACAGCCTTGAATATTCAAAAATGTGATATTCTCAAGATCAGAACTTTAATATCATTGTATTACATGCTGTAAGTCCATAACAGATAGTTAAATAAATTACAATTTCTAGCAACAGACCACGTCTTTATGGAGATCAGTTGCTACCTGGTACATTGGCATATCATAATCAATAGCATCATCATACTTCTCAGATTGTAACCAATAAGAAACTCTGCACGCCTTGTTTTTCCTCAAATTTTTAATGTTGGTATTGTAAACTACAAGTTTTTGCTCTTCAAACCACGCATGACATGCCTTTCTTGCCCACTACTTTTCCATTAAGAATGTCCTGTAGATTCCATTTCTTAAGAAAAGGATAATTGTTTTAAATAGCCAAAGTATCTAAATAACAAACTAATCCCATTCACACAAGAATTCACAATATAACATGATTTTTAAATCTCACTGTCATGAACTTATGCCAGATGGAAGGAATTTAATGTTTATTTCCCATAAATTAATCTAGAAACATCTACTTTCAATATAATCAAAATTATTATTTTTTGCACAATACATGGGGCTAAAGCTGTTGTGTATATTTAGTCTAAAAATATTGATTATACAATTACACAAAATATAGATGATTTAGATGTTCTTATGACATGATTGTCCAAAAAAAAAAGAGGATTTAAATCATCTTGCGAGTACGTGTTTCTGGATTGGAACGTTGCATTTGCGGTGAATTTGAACCCCATATTGGCAGGAAAAACACTGCCGGTTCGTATGGGGCCCAAATCACATTTTTGCAATGTAAAATTAGATTAAAGCCACCCCAAGAAGCAAGATTATATGTAAAATAGACGACTTACCCTTTGTTTTGTCCCATTCTTGCGATCTGTCACGTTGTAGGCGTTGAGGGCATTAGAAATCACTTTTTATTTTAGTCAAACTATTAAATTGTACAGCGATTTAAAAAAATAAAATTTAAAAAAATCGGGAACGGAAGTCCGATTGATTTTTATTCATCGACTCGCAGCCCGAGGAAATCCCTCTCCGATAAGCGGTACAAAACTGGAATTTAATCCCGCCCACCCCTCTCAAATGCACAAAAGTCGCGCACACGGCCAGTGTCAGAACTGCAGCACCGCTGAAGGTAGGTATTGTAACATCGCTACTAAGTGCAGCAGAATGACCAGTGGAAGAGGGAACAGGGGCGCTGGGCAGTATTCTGCTGATTCGCCTCCTCCCACAATACGTCTGCAATTGAGCTGCCAACTCATGAATTTCTAAAATCTTTAAACTTCTCAAAAATTCCCTCGCATGTCACACTGTGGACCAACTTGCAGAGACTATTGTACTGAATGTCTCCAATTTTAAAAGGGGTAAGTGGAAATGGGGTGATGTTGACAAGTTGGTGAGCTGAGAGGTGGTAGAGGGATCATGGAACAATGGCTACATACAGTAGCTGAAAGAAAGGTCAAAAGATGAGTACTGCTGTTTAACCTCAATTGAATCATAAGGTATAAGGAATAGGAGTAGAATTAGGCCATTCAACCCATCAAGCCTACTCTGCCTTTCAATGATGGCTGATCTATTTCTCCATCCTAACCCCATTCTCTTGACTTCTTCCCATAACCTCCGACACCCGTACTAATCAAGAATCTATTGGTCTCTGCCTTAAAAATATCCCCTGACTTGGCCTCCAAAGCCTTCTGTGGCAAAGAATTCCACAGATTCACCACCATCTGAGTAAATAAATTTCTTCTCATCTCCTTCCGAAAAGAACGTCCTTCAATTCTGAAGCCACGGTCTCTAGTCCTAGATTCTCCCACTAGTGGAAATATCCTCTCCACATCCACCCTATCTAAGCCTTTCACTATTCTGTATGTTTCAATGAGATCCCCCCTCATTCTTTTAAACTCCAACGAGTACAGGCCCAGTGCCAACAAAAGCTCATCATATGTTAACCTACTCATTCCTGGGATCATTCTTGTAAACCTTCTCTGAACCCTCTCCAGAGGCAACACATTCTTACTTAGATATGGTGCCCAGAATTGCTCACAATATTCCAAATGCGGCCTTACCAACGCCTTATAGAGACTCAACATTACATCCCTGTTTTTGTATACAAGCCCTCTTGAAATAAATGCTAGCATTGCATTTGCTTTCTTTATTACCCATTCGACTTGCAGATTAACCTTTGGGGAGCCCCGCACCAGCACTCCCAAGTCCCTTTGCAACTTCAATTTCTGGATTCTCTAAGCAGAGCTCACCATGGAAGCTGTGGAATTGCGCTGATTTTTTTTAAATTTTACTGTCTGAATTGTGGAAGGTTGGGCTACAACATGGGGGATTTTCACTCCATATATCAAGGCAAGCCAGATATGTTATCATAAACCTTTCAGGCGTGGTTTCAAATCCAACGCATCAACAATTGTCATGGTAATTTGTTTAATGTAGTAGTAATAATAATATCGGGAGAGGAACTTGGTACATTGCAGAAATGAGAAATAAACAGCAAACAGCAAACAGCAAAAAGGCATACACGTGGGAACTCGTTTAAACTTGTGAACATAAACTTAGAATCTCATAGAAAACCACGAGATTGATTTTTTTCTTTCACTCAGGACCACTCGTGGGTGGACTCGCACCGTGAGACAGGGCCAAAAGTATCCACCAGTGGCTAATGGTGATATTGATGGAGGCAATCCTGTGAGGTTTATATCTTGGAATGTAAAGGGGCTTAATGGTCCGGTTAAAAGAGCTAAAGTTTTTTCTCACCTAAAACAACTAAAAACAGATATACTACTTTTACAAGAGACTCACTTAAGACTGCAAGATCATAATAGACTGCGTAAAACGTGGGTTAGTCAGATTTTTCACTCCAGATTTAATAGTAGGTCCAGGGGTGTGGCAATATTAATCAACAAAAGAATACAGTTTACACCGTCTGACGTAGTCAGTGACCCTAATGGCCGGTTTATTATAGTTTCCGGGTGTCTTTTTCAAAAACCTGTCGTTTTAGTGAATGTTTATGCCTCTAATTGGGATGATGTTCACTTTGCAAATAAGGTTCTGTCATTAATACCCGATCTGAACACGCACCAGCTAATTTTTTCGGGAGACCTGAACTGCGCTATTAATCCACTGCTTGATAGGTCTAGTTCTAAGGGGACACCTTCTTGTATGGCAAAGACCTTCTCACTGTTTATGCAACAAAATGGTTATGTGGACCCCTGGAGATTTCTGAACCCAACTGCTAGACAATTCTCTTTTTTTTCCTCATGTTCATCATTCTTTTTCCAGAATAGACTATTTTTTTTTATAGACAGCCCCTTCATTCCTAGGGTTAAGAAAATTTAATATACCGCTATAGTAATATCAGATCACTCACCTGTGATACTGGACCTAGGCTTTCCTTTAAATATTAAAGAACGACCTCTTTGGAAACTCAACCCCCTTTTGCTTTCCAATGAAACATTTTGCAGTTTTGTATCAGCTAACATTCCTCGAAATTAATAAAACTGAGTCTGTATCCTGCTCTTTAATTTGGGAAACTTTAAAAGCCTACTTAAGAGGTCAAATCATATCTTATACTTCATATGCCAATAAAGAACGCAAGAAGGAAATGGAAACCCTGTTAAAATCCATCTTGACCCTGGATAGGCAATATTCTGAAGCACCCACCACCCAATTATACAAAAGCCGTGCTGATTTACAAACAAATTTTAGTCTTTCATCTACTAATCAAACAGAACAACTAATTCTCCGGACTCGTGGTCTTTATTATGGTGATAAGGCGAGCCGGCTTATGGCTCACCAACTAAAGCGTCAATCCGCGTCACGGCTTATTCCTCAGATAAGAGACATACACCAAGACATAACAAGCAATCCATAAGAAATAAACAATACTTTCACAGCCTTTTATTCTTCTCTTTACATCTCAGAATTCCCCTTGGATACTATGAATATGGAAACTTTCTTAGACGATTTGGAAATACCCACTCTGGAATTAGAAGACGCAGGAAATCTAGACCAACCCCTTGGGCAGGAAGAGATTAATAATGCCATTATGGCGATGCAGAGTGGTAAAACCCCGGGCCCTGACGGCTACCCATTAGAATTTTATAAGAAATTTAAGGATGAGCTCACACCTGTTCTTTTAGAAATGTTTCAAGAATCTTTGGAAAAAGGTTCATTAACCCCCACTCTTTCACAGGCTTCTATTTCACTTCTTCTTAAAAAAGAAGGATCCGACTCAATGTGGATCATACCGCCCCATCTCACTTTTGAATGTAGATGTAAACATTTTGGCGAAGGCGCTGGCTTGCCGTTTAGAATGCCAACTTCACAAAATAATTTCAGAAGATCAAACGGGTTTCATTAAAAATCGTCATTCCTTTTCTAATATCCGCCGATTGGCCAGTGTGGTCTATTCGCCCAGTGCTTCTCCGCGCCCAGAGGCTGTTATCTCTTTGGACGCGGAGAAGGCATTCGATCGAGTGGAGTGGCCATATTTGTCCAGAGTCTTGGAGAGATTTGGATTTGGCAAAATATTTGTAGCCTGGGTTAAGCTATTATATCATTCATCCTTAGCATGTGTACAGACAAATTATTTGCGATCTGATTATTTTCAATTAACACGTGGCACTCGTCAAGGCTGACCATTGTCTCCGCTTCTTTTTGCGATTGCAAATGAGCCCCTCTCTATTACACTTAGGTCAACCACATTATTCCAGGGCATTAGGAGAGGAAACAGGGAACATCGTGTGTCTCTATATGCCGACGACCTTCTTCTTTATGTGAGTGACCCTACAGCCAGTGGTCCTGCAATTGTGTCCTTGTCGGATCAGTTTGGGACTTTTTCCGGCTATAAACTAAACCTCCAAAAAAGCAAATGCTTTCCCATCAACCTAGCCCTACAGATCCAACAGGAAATCCTGCCCTTTCCCATATCTCAAGAAGGTTTTGTATATTTAGGAATACACATCATCTGCTTTTTCACATCCCTGTTTGCAGCTAACTACATGCCTCAAGTTAGTCAAATGAAGGCTGACTTTGAGAGATGGCGTAGTCTGCCACTCACTATGGCTGGGAGAGTGCAGTCAGTGAAGATGACTGTACTTCCCAGATTTCTTAACTTGTTCCAATGTTTGCCGGTTTTCCTACCCAAGTCATTTTTTAACTCAGTTAACCAATCTATAACCTCCTTTATATGGGGTAACAAGGTTCCAAGGGTCAATAAGTGCACTCTCCAAAGAGGTCGTGAAGTAGGTGGACTGGGCCTTCCTAGCTTTATTAATTATTACTGGGCATCCAATATCCAAAAGATATTATTCTGGCTCCACCGACCAGATACAGACTGGTGTCTGCTTGAATCACAATCCTGTTACTCCTCGTCTCTCTCAGCTTTAGTATATTCCTCCCTGCCATTGAAACCCTCTAGATTTACATCCAACCCTGTCGTACTATCCACCATCAAAATTTTTAACCAATTTTGTTGCCATTATAAGCTTACATCAGCTTCAGTTCTGGGTCCCATTCATAGTAACCATTTATTCCCCCCCTCTACACTTGACTCAACCTTTCGACAGTGGGGTTTGAATGGTCTTATGTGCATTAAGGATTTATACACTAACAACATATTTGATAGTTTCGACTACCTACACAAAAAACATGGCCTCCCACATAATCATTTCTTTAAATATCTTTAGGTTCGCCACTTTGTCATGAAAACATTTCCTTCTTTCCCTGATCTCCCTCCTGTCACAGTGTTGGATAAACTCACTCTTACCTTTGCAAATAAAGGACTGATCTCTGCAGTATATTCTCAATTGATGTATTTAGGAGATCAAAACCTGAACAAAGTTAAAGCTAGGTGGGAGGATGACCTTGGTATGGATCTGTCTGAGGAATGCTGGACAGAAGTGCTGAAAAAAGTCCACTCCTCGTCATCATGTGCTAGATTGGGGCTCATACAATTTAAAGTTTTACACAGGGTTCATTTAAGCAAAGCCGGGCTTGCTAACATATATCCAGGGACGGACGCTGGCTGTGACAGGTGCTCGTTCTCTCCAGCCAATCTAGCTCGTGCATTCTGGTCTTGCCCCAAACTTGTAAACTACTGGGCAGTGGTTTTTAAAACCATCAGTGAAGTCCTTGGGATGACAGTGAGACCTTGCCCGTCTGTAGCTGTATTTGGTGTAACAGATAAAACCTTGGGTTTAAATACAACCCAGTCTGATATCATTACATTTACATCACTTTTGGCCCGTAGGAGAATCTTGCTGGTCTGGAAATCTACTACTCCTCCATCTGCCGCTGCTTGGCTGGAAGATGTCATGTTTTTTTTAAGGTTAGAAAAGATTAAATTCACATTGAGGGGATCTGTGAAAAAGTTTTATTTGAAATGGGAACCCTTTTTATCATACTTTGAGGGTCTAAAGGAACTACCTATTGACTGCGGGCACTTGACAGTAAGTGGGGATCCGCCTTTATTCTGTTTTGTTACTTTATTATTGTTAAAAAGTGCATTTGATTTTGTGATATATTTGGATTGTGAAAAAATAAGCTGCCAATGGGTGTTTAGGGAGTGTGGGTTAGGGTAATTTTGTTTATATTATTATTATTATTTATAAAAAACAAAATGGAGGAAAATGTAATGCCATACATCAGATGTACTGTGAATTTTTTTTTCACCTCCAATAAAAAACTATTAATTAAAAAAATTTAAAAAAAAGTATCCACCAGTTCCCCATTATCTACACCACATGTTACCGCTTCTAAGAACTCCATTGAATTGGTAAACATGATTTCCCTTCCACAGAGCCCGTTAACTTTCCCTGATTACATTGGACTGGGTTTATCTCAGTGACCCACAACAGTGTCTTGAATAATAGCTTCTACATTTTCCCAATGGTAAATGTTGGGCTAACAAACCTGTATTTTCTGCTTTCTTTCTCCTTGAATAAAGAGTTATGTTTGATATTTTACAATGTTACAGAACATTTCCCAAGTCGAGAAAATTTTGGAAAATTAAAACCGACACAGCAATGGTCTTACCAGCCACTCTTTTAAGATTTTTGGAAGAAGTCCATCAGGATCTGAAAACATCCGTTGGAAACCTTTACAATTTGTTTAGTACCATTTCCCCGGTGAGTGTAACTTTCCTGAGTTGCTTTCTTTCATCTAGTTTCCAATTTTTACCTATTTCTGGAATGTTACATAGCCTCTGTTGTTAAAATTGATAGCTGTATTATTAATCTGCATCTGCTTATTTTCCATTAATAATTCCCAGGTTCACATCCTATTTGACATTTACTTGTTAACTCTTTTCTTTAAAATATATCTATATAAACTCTCTGTTGCATTGTATTACACATTACGTGTTTTCCTACTTCATTGCATCAAACACAGTAAGATGATTTTGTTAAAAAGCCAAACATCTGGGTTCCGGAGAAGATGACTTGGAATAAAGAATGGAAAATATTATTCTTATTACATTGAAATATTTCACATAAATTCTAAATGGAGTACGAAGCAATCTTTCAAAATAAAAATTCCAATTAAGTAATCTAAATATTCTCCATATAAACTTCAGAAGAATAAAGAGACCAAATGAGGAACTGAAAGGATGTTACCTGATAAAACAAATGAGATCATTAATTATGGTATGCTTTGTAAAACAAATTAAGACTAAAATAATAGTTAAAAATGAGATGGAAAATTGGATTGTGAATAGAAATTGTGCTTCAGAGCCCCATGATCTGAGAGGAAAGCAAACCTCTGAGTCAGTCTCTGTTGGAACTCCCTCGTGCTTGCCACAGCAGTCACCTTCCATACTTCACTGAGCCTCTTTCAATGTGCAATGTCTACTTTGAGTGCCTGCTACTCATGTGACAGCATGACTAAGCTAACATCCTGTTGTGCACTGGTATACAGTGGGTTCCCCACATCAGACCAATCAAAGCAACATGAATGATTTTATCACAAGGACAGAGATCATACCTTCTGAAGGAGGGTCCCGACTCAAAACGTCACTTGTCCAAGTTCTCCAGGGATGCCACCTGTCCCGCTGAGTTACTCCAGCACTTTGTGTCCTTTTTCCCCCAATCAGCTTAAACATGCTCAGTGATTTCTGATCCAATCTCATGAGCTCTGGGTAATTATAAACATCTACGGTTTGTAAATTCAGATCCCCATGGGAATCATTCCTAATTTGTGGAAGGACATCCTTGCTATTGAGGGAGTGCAGCGTAGGTTCACGAGGTTAATCCCCAGGATGGCGGGACTGTCATATGAGGAAAAATTGGAAAGACTGGCTACTAGAATTTAGAAGTATCCTATAGAAACATATAAAATTATAAAAGGATTGGACAAGCTAGATGCAGTAAAAATGTTCAGGGGCCACAGTCTATGAATAAAAGGGAGGCCATTTCAAACTGAGATGAGAAAATATTTTTTCACCCAAAGAGTTGTGAATTTGAGAAGGCAGTGGAGGCCCATTCACTGGATGAATTTAAAAGAGAGTTAGATCGAGCTCTTGGGGCTAGAGAAATCAAAGGGTATGGGGAGAAGGCAGGCACCATTCCATTGATCCAAAGGTAATAATTTCTGTATTAGGTTCAAGTCTTCTATTAAATAGTTTTGTAAAAATTTCAAAAATTTCATTCCAGAATTTATGAAGTTTTATACAGGAGACAAAAGAGTGTGTTATAGTGGCAATCTCAGGATAATTGTTTTAAATAGCCTAAGAATCCAAATGACGAACTAATCCCATTCACACAAGAATTCACAATATAACAAGCTTTTAAAATCTCACTGTCATGAACATATGCCAGATGGAAGGAATTTAATGTTTATTTCCCATAAATTAATCTAGAAACATCTACTTTCAATATAAACAAAATTATTATTTTTTGCATAATAAATGTGGCTAAAGCTGTTGTGTATATTTACATAGAAAGATAGAAACATAGAAAATAGGTGCAGGAGTAGGCCATTCGGCCCTTCGAGCCTGCACCGCCATTCAATATGATCATGGCTGATCATCCAACTCAGTATCCTGTACCTGCCTTCTCTCCATACCCCCTGATCCCTTTAGCCACAAGGGCCACATCTAACTCCCTCTTAAATATAGCCAATGAACTGGCCTCAACTACATTCTGTGGCAGAGAATTCCAGAGATTCACCACTAAACAATCCTAAAACATTTCCCTTTATCCTTAAACTGTGACCCCTTGTTCTGGTCTTCCCCAACATCGGGAACAATCTTCCTGCATCTAGCCTGTCCAACCCCTTTTGTAAGTTTGTAAGTTTCTATAAGATCCCCCCTCAGTCTTCTAAATTCTAGCGAGTACAAACCGAGTCTATCCAGTCTTTCTTCATATGAAAGTCCTGACATCCCAAGAATCAGTCTGGTGAACCTTCTCTGTACTCCCTCTATGGCAAGAATGTCCTTCCTCAGATTAGGGGACCAAAATTGTATGCCTGCATGCCTACTTTCAATGACTGGTGTACCATGACACCCAGGTCTCATTGCATCTCCCCTTTTCCTAATCGGCCACCATTCAGGTAATAGTCTACTTTCCTGTTTTTGCCACCAAAGTGGATAACCTCACATGTATCCACATTTTACTGCATCTGCCATGCATATGCCCACTCACCCAGCCTATCCAAGTCATCTAGCAGCCTCCTAGCATCGTCCTCACAGCTAACACTGCCCCCCAGCTTCGTGTCATCCGCAAACTTGGAGATGTTGCATTCAATTCCCTCATCCATCACTAATATATATTGTAAATAGCTGGGGTCCCAGCACTGAGCCTTGTGGTACCCCACTAGTCACTGCCTGCCATTCTGAAAAGGACCCTTTAACTCCTACTCTTTGCTTCCTGTCTGCCAGCCAGTTCTCTATCCACATCAATACTGAACGCCCAATACCGTGTGCTTTAAATTTGTATACTAGTCTCTCATGTGGGACCTAGACGAAAGCCTTCTGAAAGTCCTGAAATTTAGCATAAAAATATTGATTATACAATTACACAAAATATAGATGATTTAGATGTTCTTATGACATGATTGTCCAAAAAAAGAGGATTTAAATCATCTTGCGAGTACGTGTTTCTGGATTGGAACGTTGCATTTGCGGTGAATTTGAACCCCATATTGGCAAGAAAAACACTGCCGGTTCGTATGGGGCCCAAATCACATTTTGCAATGTAAATTTAGAATAAAGCCACCCCAAGAAGTAAGATTATATGTAAAATAAACGACTACCCTTTGTTTTGTCCCATTCTTGCGATCCGTCACGTTGTAGGCGTTGAGGGCGTTAGAAGTCGCTTTTTATTTTAATCAAACTATTAAATTGTACAGCGATTTAAAAAAATAAAAAATAACGTGAACGGAAGTCCAATCGAATTTTATTAATCGACTCGCAGCCAGAGGAAATCCCTCTCCAATCAGCGGTACAAAACTGGAATTTAATCCCCCCCCCCCCCCCCCCCAAGGGCACGACAGTCACGCACACAGCCAGCCAAGGTAGGTATTGTAACATCGCTACTGAGTGCAGCAGAATGACTAGTGGAAGAGGGAACAGGGGCGCTGGACAGTATTCTGCAGACCCATCTCCTCCCACAATACGTCTACAATTGAGCTGCCAACTCATGAATCTCTAAAATCTTAAAATTTCTCAAAAATTCCCTTGCATGTCACACTGTGGACCAACTTGCAGAGACTATGATACTGAATGTCTCCAATTTTAAAAGGGGTACGTGGAAATGGGGTGATGTTGACAAGTTGGTGAGCTGAGAGGTGGTAGAGGGATCATGGAACAGTGGCTACATACAGTAGCTGAAAGAAAGGTCAAAAGATGAGTGCTGCTGTTTAAACTCAATTGAATCATAAGGTATAAGGAATAGGAGTAGAATTAGGCCATTCAACCCATCAAGCCTACTCTGCCTTTCAATGATGGCCGATCTATTTCTCCATCCTAACCCATTCTCTTGCCTTCTTCCCATAACCTCCGACACCCGTACTAATCAAGAATCTATTGGTGTCTCTGCCTTAAAAATATCCCCTGACTTGGCCTCCAAAGCCTTCTGTGGCAAAGAATTCCACAGATTCACCACCATCTGAGTAAATAAATTTCTTCTCATCTCCTTCCGAAAAGAACGTCCTTCAATTCTGAGGCCATGGTCTCTAGTCCTAGACTCTCTCACTAGTGGAAATATCCTCTCCACATCCACCCTATCTAAGCCTTTCACTATTCTGTATGTTTCAATGAGGTCCCCCCTCATTCTTTTAAACTCCAACGAGTACAGGCCCAGTGCCAACAAAAGCTCATCATAGGTTAACCTACTCATTCCTGGGATCATTCTTGTAAACCTTCTCTGAACCCTCTCCAGAGGCAACACATTCTTACTTAGATATGGTGCCCAAAATTGCTCACAATATTCCAAATGCGGCCTTACCAACGTCTTATAGAGCCTCAACATTACATCCTGTTTTTGTATACAAGCCCTCTTGAAATAAATGCTAGCATTGCGTTTGCTTTCTTTATTACCCATTCGACTTGCAGATTAACCTTTGGGGAGCCCCGCACCAGCACTCCCAAGTCCCTTTGCAACTTCAATTTCTGGATTCTCTAAGCAGAGCTCACCATGGAAGCTGTGGAATTGTGCTGATTTTTTAAAATTTTACTGTCTGAATTGTGGAAGGTTGGGCTACAACATGGGGGATTTTCACTCCATATATCAAGGCAAGCCAGATATGTTATCATAAAACTTTCAGGCGTGGTTTCAAATCCAACGCATCAACAATTGTCATGGTAATTTGTTTAATGTAGTAGTAATAATAATATCGGGAGAGGAACTTGGTACATCGCAGAAATGAGAAATAAACAGCAAACAGCAAAAAGGCAAAAAGGCATACACGTGGGAACTCGTTTAAACTTGTGAACATAAACTTAGAATCTCGTAGAAAACCACGAGATTGATTTTTTTCTTTCACTCAGGATCACTCGTGGGTGGACTCGCACCATGAGACAGGGCCAAAAGTATCCACCAGTGGCTAATGGTGATATTGATGGAGGCAATCCTGTGAGGTTTATATCTTGGAATGTAAAGGGGCTTAATGGTCCGGTTATAAGAGCTAAAGTTTTTTCTCACCTAAAACAACTAAAAACAGATATACTACTTTTACAAGAGACTCACTTAAGACTGCAAGATCATAATAGACTGCGTAAAACGTGGGTTAGTCAGATTTTTCACTCCAGATTTAATAGTAGGTCCAGGGGTGTGGCAATATTAATCAACAAAAGAATACAGTTTACACCGTCTGACGTAGTCAGTGACCCTAATGGCCGGTTTATTATAGTTTCCGGGTGTCTTTTTCAAAAACCTGTCATTTTAGTGAATGTTTATGCCTCTAATTGGGATGATGTTCACTTTGCAAATAAGGTTCTGTCATTAATACCCGATCTGAACACGCACCAGCTAATTTTTCGGGGAGACCTTTAACTGCGCTATTAATCCACTGCTTGATAGGTCTAGTTCTAAGGGGACACCTTCTGGTATGGCAAAGACCTTCTCACTGTTTATGCAACAAAATGGTTATGTGGACCCCTGGAGATTTCTGAACCCAACTGCTAGACAATTCTCTTTTTTTTCCTCATGTTCATCATTCTTGTTCCAGAATAGACTATTTTTTTATAGACAGCCCCTTCATTCCTAGGATTAAGAAAATTGAATATACCACTATAGTAATATCAGATTACTCACCTGTGATACTGGACCTAGGCTTTCCTTTAAATATTAAAGAACGACCTCTTTGGAAACTCAACCCCCTTTTGCTTTCCAATGAAAAATTTTGCAGTTTTGTATCAGCTAACATAGACACATTCCTCGAAATTAATAAAACTGAGTCCGTATCCTGCTCTTTAATTTGGGAAACTTTAAAAGCCTACTTAAGAGGTCAAATCATATCTTATACTTCATACGCCAATAAAGAACGCAAGAAGGAAATGGAAACACTGTTAAAATCCATCTTGACCCTGGATAGGCAATATTCTGAAGCACCCACCACTCAATTATACAAAAGCCATGCTGATTTACAAACAAATTTTAATCTTTAATCTACTAATCAAACAGAACAACTAATTCTCCGGACTCGTGGTCTTTATTATGAATATGGTGATAAGGCGAGTCGGCTTATGGCTCACCAACTAAAGCGTCAATCCGCATCACGGCTTATTCCTCAGATAAGAGACATACACCAAGACATAACAAGCAATCCAAAAGAAATAAACAATACTTTCACAGCCTTTTATTCTTCTCTTTACATCTCAGAATTCCCCTTAGATACTATGAATATGGAAACTTTCTTAGACAATTTGGAAATACCCACTCTGGAATTAGAAGACGCAGGAAATCTAGACCAACCCCTTGGGCAGGAAGAGATTAATAATGCCATTATAGTGATGCAGAGTGGTAAAACCCCGGGCCCTGACGGCTACCCATTAGAATTTTATAAGAAATTTAAGGATGAGCTCACACCTGTTCTTTTAGAAATGTTTCAAGAATCTTTGGAAAAAGGTTCATTATCCCCCACTCTTTCACAGGCTTCTATTTCACTTCTTCTTAAAAAAGCCAAGGATCCGACTCAATGTGGATCATACCGCCCCATCTCACTTTTGAATGTAGATGTAAAAATGTTGGCGAAGGCGCTGGCTTGCCGTTTAGAATGCCACTTCACAAAATAATTTCAGAAGATCAAACAGGTTTCATTAAAAATCATCATTCCTTTTCTAATATCCGCCGATTGGCCAGTGTGGTCTATTCGCCCGGTGCTTCTCCGCGCCCAGAGGCTGTTATCTCTTTGGATGCAGAGAAGGCATTCGATCGAGTGGAGTGGCCATATTTGTTCAGAGTCTTGGAGAGATTTGGATTTGGCAAAATATTTGTAGCCTGGGTTAAGCTATTATATCATTCACCCTTAGCATGTGTACAGACAAATTATTTGCGATCTGGTTATTTTCAATTAACATGTGGCACTCGTCAAGGCTGCCCATTGTCTCCGCTTCTTTTTGCGATTGCAATTGAGCCCCTCTCTATTACACTTAGGTCAACCACATTATTCCAGGGCATTAGGAGAGGAAACAGGGAACATCGTGTGTCTCTATATGCCGACGACCTTCTTCTTTATGTGAGTGACCCTACAGCCAGTGGCCCTGCAATTGTGTCCTTGTTGGATCAGTTTGGGACTTTTTCCGGCTATAAACTAAACCTCCAAAAAAGCAAATGCTTTCCCATCAACCTAGCCCTACAGATCCAACAGGAAACCCTGCCCTTTCCCATATCTCAAGAAGGTTTTGTATATTTAGGAATACACATCACCCACTTTTTCACATCCCTGTTTGCAGCTAACTACATGCCTCAAGTTAGCCAAATGAAGGCTGACTTTGAGAGATGGCGTAGTCTGCCACTCACTATGGCTGGGAGAGTGCAGTCAGTGAAGATGACTGTACTTCCCAGATTTCTTTACTTGTTCCAATGTTTGCCGGTTTTCCTACCCAAGTCATTTTTTAACTCAGTTAACCAATCTATAACCTCCTTTATATGGGGTAACAAGGTTCCAAGGGTCAATAAGTCCACTCTCCAAAGAGGTTGTGAAGTAGGTGGACTGGGCCTTCCTAGCTTTATTAATTATTACTGGGCATCCAATATCCAAAAGATATTATTCTGGCTCCACCGACCAGATACAGACTGGTGTCTGCTTGAATCACAATCCTGTTACTCCTCGTCTCTCCCAGCTTTAGTATATTCCTCCCTGCCATTGAAACTCGCTAGATTTACATCCAACCCAGTCGTACTATCCACCATCAAAATTGTTAACCAATTTTGTTGCCATTATAAGCTTACATCAGCTTCAGTTCTGGGTCCCATTCATAGTAACCATTTATTCCCCCCCCTCTACACTTGACTCAACCTTTTGACAGTGGGGTTTGAATGGTCTTATGTGCATTAAGGATTTATACACTAACAACATATTTGATAGTTTCGACTACCTACACAAAAAACATGGCCTCCCACATAATAATTTCTTTAAATATCTTTAGGTTCGCCACTTTGTCATGAAAACATTTCCTTCTTTTCCTGATCTCCCTCCTGTCACAGTGTTGGATAAACTCACTCTTACCTTTGCAAATAAAGGACTGATCTCTGCAGTATATTCTCAATTGATGTATTTAGGAGATCAAAACCTGAACAAAGTTAAAGCTAGGTGGGAGGATGACCTTGGTATGGATCTGTCTGAAGGAATGCTGGACAGAAGCGCTGAAAAAAGTCCACTCCTCGTCATCATGTGCTAGATTGGGGCTCATACAATTTAAAGTTTTACACAGGGTTCATTTAAGCAAAGCCAGGCTTGCTAACATATATCCAGGGACGGACGCTGGCTGTGACAGGTGCTCGTTCTCTCCAGCCAATCTAGCTCATGCATTTTGGTCTTGCCCCAAACTTGTTAACTACCGGGCACTGGTTTTTAAAACCATCAGTGAAGTCCTTGGGATGACAGTGAGACCTTGCCCGCTTGTAGCTGTATTTGGTGTAACAGATAAAACCTTGGGTTTAAATACAACCCAGTCTGATATCATTACATTTACATCACTTTTGGCCCGTAGGAGAATCTTGCTGGTCTGGAAATCTACCATTACTCCATCTGCCGCTGCTTGGCTGGAAGACGTCATGTTTTTTTTAAGGTTAGAAAAGATTAAATTCACATTGAGGGGATCTGTGAAAAAGTTTTATTTGAAATGGGAACCCTTTTTATCATACTTTGAGGGTCTAAAGGAACTACCTATTGACTGAGGGCACTTGACAGTAAGTGGGGATCCACCTTTATTCTGTTTTGTTACTTTATTATTGTTAAAAAGTGCATTTGATTTTGTGATACATTTGGATTGTGAAAAAATAAGCTGCCAAGGGGTGTTTAGGGAGTGTGGGTTAGGGTTATTTTGTTTATATTATTATTATTATTATTATTTATTAAAAACAAAATGGAGGAAAATGTAATGCCATACATCAGATGTACTGTGAATTTTTTTTTTCCCTCCAATAAAAAACTATTAATTAAAAAAAAAAAAAAAAAGTATCCACCAGTTCCCCTTTATCTACACCACATGTTACCGCTTCTAAGAACTCCATTGAATTCGTAAACATGATTTCCCTTCCACGGAGCCCGTTAACTTTCCCTGATTACATTGAACTGCGTTTATCTCAGTGACCCACAACAGTGTCGTGAATAATAGCTTCTACATTTTCCCAATGATAAATGTTGGGCTAACAAACCTGTATTTTCTGCTTTCTTTCTCCTTGAATAAAGAGTTATGTTTGATATTTTACAATGTTACAGAATATTTCCCAAGTCGAGAAAATTTTGGAAAATTAAACCCGACACAGCAATGATCTTACCAGCCACTCTTTTAAGATTTTTGGAAGAAGTCCATCAGGATCTGAAAACATCAGTTGGAAACCTTTACAATTTGTTTAGTACCATTTCCCCGGTGAGTGTAACTTTCCTGAGTTGCTTTCTTTCATCTAGTTTCCAATTTTTACCTATTTCTGGAATGTTACATAGCCTCTGTTGTTAAAATTGATAGCTGTATTATTAATCTGCATCGGCTTGTTTTCCATTAATAATTCCCAGGTTCACATCCTATTTGACATTTACTTGTTAACTCATTAAGTTTATTTGGCCTTCCATCACAGCAATGTGATGGATGTTTATGTAAATTATGTTGTGTCTTGGGTCTATGTGTTTGTAATGTATGGCTGCAGAAACGGCATTTCGTTTGGACCTCAATTGGGTCCAAATGACAATTAAATGTATTTTGTATCTTGTATCTTCTTTAAAATATATCTATATAAACTCTCTGTAGCATTGTATTACACAGTACGTGTTTTCCTACTTCATTGCATCAAACACAGTAAGATGATTTTGTTAAAAAGCCAAACATCTGGGTTCCGGAGAAGATGACTTGGAATAAAGAATGGAAAATATTACTCTTATTACATTGAAATATTTCACATAAATTCTAAATGGAGTACGAAGCAATCTTTCAAAATAAAAATTCCAATTAAGTAATCTAAATATTCTCCATATATCTTCAGAAGAATAAAGAGACCAAATGAGGAACTGAAAGGATGTTACCTGATAAAACAAATGAGATCATTAATTATGGTATGCTTTGTAAAACAAATGAAGACTAAAATAATAGTTAAAAATGAGATGGAAAATTGGATTGTGAATAGAAATTTGCTTCAGAACCCCATGATCTGAGATGAAAGCAAACCTCTGAGTCAGGCTCTGTTGGAACTCCCTCGTGCTTGCCACAGCAGTCACCTTCCATACTTCACTGAGCCTCTTTCAATGTGCAATGTCTACTTTGAGTGCCTGCTACTCATGTGACAGCATGACTAAGCTAACATCCTGTTGTGCACTGGTATACAGTGGGTTCCCCACATCAGACCAATCAAAGCAACATGAATGATTTTATCACAAGGACAGAGATCATACCTTCTGAAGGAGGGTCCCGACTCAAAACGTCACTTGTCCAAGTTCTCCAGGGATGCCACCTGTCCCACTGAGTTACTCCAGCACTTTGTGTCCTTTTTTCCCTAATCAGCTTAAACATGCTCAGTGATTTCTGATCCAATCTCATGAGCTCTGGGTAATTATAAACATCTACGGTTTGTAAATTCAGATCCCCATGGGAATCATTCCTAATTTGTGGAAGGACATCCTTGCTATTGAGGGAGTGCAGCGTAGGTTCACGAGGTTAATCCCCAGGATGGCGGGACTGTCATATGAGGAAAAATTGGAAAGACTGGCTACTAGAATTTAGAAGTATCCTATAGAAACATATAAAATTATAAAAGGATTGGACAAGCTAGATGCAGTAAAAATGTTCAGGGGCCACAGTCTAAGAATAAAAGGGAGGCCATTTCAAACTGAGATGAGAAAATACTTTTTCACCCAAAGAGTTGTGAATTTGAGAAGGCAGTGGAGGCCCATTCATTGGATGAATTTAAAAGAGAGTTAGATCGAGCTCTTGGGGCTAGAGAAGTCAAAGGGTATGGGGAGAAGGCAGGCACCATTCCATTGATCCAAAGGTAATAATTTCTGTATTAGGTTCAAGTCTTCTATTAAATAGTTTTGTAAAAATTTCATTCCAGAATTTATGAAGTTTTATACAGGAGACAAAAGAGTGTGTTATAGTGGCAATCTCAGGATAATTGTTTTAAATAGCCTAAGAATCCAAATAACGAACTAATCCTATTCACACAAGAATTCACAATATAACAAGCTTTTAAAATCTCACTGTCATGAACATATGCCAGATGGAAGGAATTTAATGTTTATTTCCCATAAATTAATCTAGAAACATCTACTTCCAATATAATCAAAATTATTATGTTTTGCACAATAAATGTAGCTAAAGCTGTTGTGTATATTTACATAGAAACATAGAAACATAGAAAATAGGTGCAGGAGTAGGCCATTCGGCCCTTCGAGCCTGCACCGCCATTCAATATGATCATGGTTGATCATCCAACTCTGTATCCTGTACCTGCTTTCTCTTCATACCCCCTGATCCCTTTAGCCACAAGGGCCACATCTAACTCCCTCTTAAATATAGCCAATGAACTGGCCTCAACTACATTCTGTGGCAGAGAATTCCAGAGATTCACCACTAAACAATCCTAAAAGATTTATCCTTTGTCCCTTTATCCTTAAACTGTGACAAACTTGTTCTGGACTTCCCCAACAACGGGAACAATCTTCCTGCATCTAGCCTGTCCAACCCCTTTTGTAAATTTGTAAGTTTCTATAAGATCCCCCCTCAGTCTTCTAAATTCTAGCGAGTACAAACCGAGTCTATCCAGTCTTTCTTCATATGAAAGTCCTGACATCCCAGGAATCAGTCTGGTGAACATTCTCTGTACTCCCTCTATGGCAAGAATGTCCTTCCTCAGATTAGGAGACCAAAACTGTACGCGATGCTCCAGGTGTGGTGCCACCAAGACCCTGTACAGCTGCAGTAGAACCTCCCTGCTCCTACACTCAAAACCTTTTGCTATGAATGCTAACATACCATTCGCTTTCTTCACTGCCTGCTGCACCTGCATGCCTACTTTCAATGACTGGTGTACCATGACACCCAGGTCTCATTGCATCTCCCCTTTTCCTACTCGGCCACCATTCAGGTAATAGTCTACTTTCCTGTTTTTGCCACCAAAGTGGATAACCTCACATGTATCCACATTATACTGCATCTGCCATGCATTTTCCCACTCACCCAGCCTATTGAAGTCATCTAGCAGCCTCCTAGCATCCTCCTCACAGCTAACACTGCCCCCCAGCTTCGTGTCATCCGCAAACTTGGAGATGTTGCATTCAATTCCCTCATCCATCATTAATATATATTGTAAATAGCTGGGGTCCCAACACTGAGCCCCTAGTCACTGCCTGCCATTCTGAAAAGGACCCATTAAATCCTACTCTTTGCTTCCTGTCTGCCAGCCAGTTCTCTATCCACATCAATACTGAACGCCCAATACCGTGTGCTTTAAGTTTGTATACTGGTCTCTTATGTGGGACCTTGTCGAAAGCCTTCTGAAAGTCCTGAAATTTAGCATAAAAATATTGATTATACAATTACACAAAATATAGATGATTTAGGTGTTCTTATGACATGATTGTCCAAAAAAAGAGAGGATTTAAATCATCTTGCGAGTACGTATTTCTGGATTGGAACGTTGCATTTGCGGTGAATTTGAACCCCATATTGGCAGGAAAAACACTGCCGGTTCATATGGGGCCCTAATCACATTTTGCAATGTAAATTTAGAATAAAGCCACCCCAAGAAGTAAGATTATATGTAAAATAAACGACTACCCTTTGTTTTGTCCCATTCTTGCGATCCGTCACGTTGTAGGCGTTGAGGGCGTTAGAAGTCGCTTTTTATTTTTTCTAAACTATTAAATTGTACAGCGATTAAAAAAAATAAAAAATAACGGGAACGGAAGTCCAATCGAATTTTATTAATCGACTCGCAGTCAGAGGAAATCCCTCTCCAATCAGCGGTACAAAACTAGAATTTAATCCCACCCCCCCCCAAGGGCACGACAGCCAAGGTAGGTATTGTAACATCGCTACTGAGTGCAGCAGAATGACTAGTGGAAGAGGGAACAGGGGCGCTGGACAGTATTCTGCAGACCCATCTCCTCCCACAATACGTCTACAATTGAGCTGCTAACTCATGAATCTCTAAAATCTTTAAATTTCTCAAAAATTCCCTTGCATGTCACACTGTGGACCAACTTGCAGAGACTGTGATACTGAATATCTCCAATTTTAAAAGGGGTAAATGGAAATGGGGTGATGTTGACAAGTTGGTGAGCTGAGAGGTGGTAGAGGGATCATGGAACAGTGGCTACATACAGTAGCTGAAAGAAAGGTCAAAAGATGCGTGCTGCTGTTTAAACTCAATTGAATCATAAGGTCTCATAAGGAATAGTAGAATTAGGTCATTCAGCCCATCAAGTCTACTTGCCATTCAATGATGGTTGATCTATTTCTCCATCCTATCCCCATTCTCTTGCCTTCTTCCCATAACCTCTGACACCCGTACTAATCAAGAATCTATCCATCTCTAAAAATATCCCCTGACTTGGCCTCCACAGATATTCCACAGATTCACCACCATCTGACTAAATAAATTTCTTCTCATCTCCTTCCAAAAATAACGTCCTTCAATTCTGAGGCCATGGTCTCTAGTCCTAGACTCTCCCACTAGTGGAAACATCCTCTCCACATCCACCTTATCTATGCCTTTCACTATTCTGTATGTTTCAATGAGGTCCCCCCTCATTCTTTTAAACTCCAACGAGTACAGGCCCAGTGCCAACAAAAGCTCATCATAGGTTACCCTACTCATTCCTGGGATCACTCATATAAACCTTCTCTGAACCCTCTCCAGGGCCAGCACATTCTTCCTTAGATGTGGTGCCCAAAATTGCTCACACTATTCCAAATGCAGCCTTACCAACGCCTTATAGAGCCTCAACATTACATCCCTGTTTTTGTATACAAGCCCTCTTGAAATAAATGCTAGCATTGCGTTTGCTTTCTTTATTACCCATTCGACTTGCAGATTAACCTTTGTGGAGCCCCGCACCAGCACTCCCAAGTCCCTTTGCAACTTCAATTTCTGGATTCTCTAAGCAGAGCTCACCATGGAAGCTGTGGAATTGCGCTGATTTTTTTTTAATTTTACTGTCTGAATTGTAGAAGGTTGGGCTACAACATGGGGGATTTTCACTCCATATATCAAGGCAAGCCAGATATGTTATCATAAACCTTTCAGGCGTGGTTTCAAATCCAATGCATCAACAATTGTCATGATAATTTGTTTAATGTAGTAGTAATAATATCTTCATATTCTTGTGCAAGCAAACGACAAAAATCACATCAAGCCAACCCAAGAGATCCTAAGTGTAGGAAGGAACTGCAGATGCTGGTTTAAACCTAAGATAGACACAACATGCTGGAGTAACTCAACTGAACAGGCAGCATCTCTGGATAGAAGGAATGGCTAACATTTCGGGATTCTTCAGACTGATGTCAATTTATCAAGTTAAAGATAAGTTTTAAGTTTAGAAATACAGCATGGAAACAGGACCTACGGCACATCAAGTCCACGCCAACCAATCATGCCACTTAAACCATTACACACAATTTACAGATGCCAATTAACCTACAAACCCGCACATCTTTGGGATGTGGGAGAAAACAGGAATACCAAGAGGAAACCCACTCTTTATTTTAGACTTTAGAGATACAGTGCGGAACAGGCCCTTCGGCCCAGCGAGTCCACGCTGTTCGGCGATCACCCCATACACCAGCATTATTCTCCAAACTGGGGACAACTTACATTTATACCAAGCCAATTAACCCACAAACCTGTACATCTTTGGAGTGTGGGAGGAAACTGGAGCACCCGGAGAAAACCCACACAGTCACAGTGAGAACGTACAAAGTCTGTACAGACAGCATCTGCCGTCAGGATCAAACCCGTGTTTCTGACACTGAGAGGCAGCAGTTCTACTGCGCCACTGTGCTGCCCTTTAAGAAAATGGGATAGTTTGCAGAGCACACGGGAAAGCATCCAGAGCTAAGAGCCTGGGTGATAGAAAAAAATGGTATAAGGGTACCCTTGAATATATATACAATAAATAGACAATAGACAATAGGTGCCGGAGTAGGCCATTTGACCCTTCGAGCCAGCACCGCCATTCAATGTGATCATGGCTGACCATCCACAATGGGTACCCCATTCCTGCCTTCTCCCATATCCCTTGACTGCACTATCTTTAAGAGCTCGATCTAACTCTCTCTTGAAAGCATCCAGAGAACTGGCCTCCACCACCCTGTGAGGCAGAGAATTCCACAGACACAATACCTTAGAATAAGGGTACTACATTTGCTGGTTTTCATTTTAAATTTAAATTAAGATTTAAAAATCTGTGTCAGTATCCAGCATTTTCCTCCCGTAGCAATCTTTACCCTCCATTACTCCTACCTGGCTCAATCTGCCCCTTTCTATTTGTCTCTTTTACCTTATCTGCTTTCATCTATCACTCACTTACTAGTCTCACTACTCCATCCCTCCCCCTCCCTCGCCTACACCTTCTATCCATCATCCCTCACCCCTCCTTGGTCTCTCGATCACCTCTGGGCCCGTCTAACTGAGGCCCTTGTTATCCTGTATATCTACCCTCTCCACTCCGTGATGCAGGGTCCTGACCTGGAACATGGACAATTCCTTCCCCCTTCCATCGGAATTCTTCAGACTTCCGAAGGGCCTCGACCCGAAACGTCAGCCATTCCTTCTCTCCAGAGAAGCTGCCAGTCCCGCTGAGTTACTCCAGCACTTTGTGTCTATCTTTGGTTTAAACCAGCTTCTGCAGTTCCTTCCTGCAGAGTTCTTTCAGCAGTTTGTTTTTTGCTCCAGATTCCAATATTTATAACCTCTTGTGCTTCTTATCTGAGTCTTTGTGGTACAATACAACTTCTCTTCCCATGTGGATAATGAACTACAAATGCCTTTTCACGGTTCTTATTGCGTGAAAGTTTTCTCTCCATTGTCACCATTCGTTACGCAGGTTACTTGATGAAAATCCAGTGATTTGAGTAATATCCATTTTTTTTTCTAATTGTCGAGTGTTTCTCCTAAATCATTCAACTGACTGCCAGTGCTTTTGAAACATTGTGGAGGTGATAGTGGACGTGCCGATGTCTCGTGGCTGATATCACAACAAAATGTAAATAATAATAAAGACACAAGAAACCGATGCCAGAATCTTGAGCAAAGAGTAAAGTGCTGGAGGAACTCATCAGGTTCAGGCAGCATCTGTGGAGAGAATTGGACAATAATGTCACCATTATGAGAGAGTTGGATCGATTCCCATCTTCATGTAATTATTAAGGTTGGAAATACTTTTTTCTCTTGTGGGAATGTAGATCCCTACTTTTTCCGTATAGAACTAATTCCAGCTCAATGATTTCTTCTTGACGTCTTTCCGTTTTGAGGTCAATAAAATGTGTAAAAGCTTAGGAGAAAATCTGAATCATTGCAGGTTAAGGACAGATCTTAGATTTTTGTGTGTCTACATTCAGTTAGCAGCCAGTTTTATATCTCCGACAATTTTCATCAGTAGCAGGAATCGAGAGAGATGTAAAACAACATGTTGACTTCCTATCACTTATTTACATTATTGCTCAAAATTAAGTTACGTGCTACACAGTATAAAAAGTTAAATAGCTGACTACTAATTTCCCCTTACATTCAGAGAAAACACTTAACCCTGTTAACTCTGATATCTTAACGTGCATTGAGAAATGTTCTAGGTTTATATCTCTACCCTAAATTTGACTGTTGGGGATAGGATGCCCTGTTTTGCAGAAACATTTGCAACATTTTGCAAATTCAAGATAATAACTCAAACTTCACGCAATGAAAGCAACCTCATACTCTTTCACGTTACATTGTAACAAATATGATGAAAAATTGGCTGTTTTATTTTTCCCTTATTTGGTGCAAATGTGCAAAAATAAATTTTAGATTGCGTCATTTACTTCCCCAGAGCTGTTTTAGTTCAAAGCTTGTATCAGGAATTCCCCTTTTAATCTCAAGCAGTTAATTAACTGCGTGTGGCTTTCTTTACCAGGCCTGTTCAGTTTACATTTGTCTAATGTGGTTTTTCTTCCTTCGGTACCTAACATTGACTTGTCATTATTATTATGTGATGTATGGCTGCCAGCTTCTCAAAAATATTTGTGATGGTTCATTCCTTCATGCTTTTTCCACAAACGTTTCCTCTGTGTGTTCTTTTCTTGATGCCAGATGGAATCTATTTCTTGTACGTTTTTTGACAAAAAACACATAAGCCAGTGCAAACTTGCCTAGAGCACCTGCTTTTTATTGCTGTACATGGGAAAAATCGTTCCAAACCACGGAGAGTACGAGGTCTGCTTATTCCCTTTTGGAAAATGGAGTTGCATGCATTCACACTGTCTGAGTAATGAGGAAATAATGTTGTTTTTAAACCTAAGGAGATGTCAGATTTTGTTTAACTTTGTAACGGTTCCATAGCATAAAGAACAGGCAGCACTGAATGCAAATATATAAAATGAGAGGCACAGATAAGGTAGACAATCAGAGCCTTTTCCCCCAGGATGGAAATGTCAAAGAGTAAGGGCATAGCTGTAAGGTGAGAGGGGTAAAGTTTGAAGGGGATGTGTGGGGCATTTTATCCATTCTAATGTATTTTTCCAGATGGCTGCCCAGTGTTCCATCCTGTGCTATGCCAATAATGGGTCAAATGGCCGAATTCTACTCTTATCACATGATCTTATGACCTTATATCTGATGTCTCTGACTCCACCTCATCCCCTCCCACTCCACCCTCCTCTCCCCATCCTACCTCTCCGCTCAGGATGAACTTTAAACTGTCCCATCTCGGGGAGAAGAGTCTCATCTTAAGCACTCCACTGAACTACCAGCCATCCTCCTCCCTTCTTGGAACCTTTGCAGTAAACCACACACCAAGAAACCATTTGTAACCACAGTTACACAGGCAACATCTGAAACTGAAATATTTGTTCTTTCCCTCCTCAGGTTCGGACAATTAAGCTTGTAATTTATTACCTAAATACTTGCTTTCTTGCCAGGTCTTTGATTGACAAAATCTAGCTAGGGAGTGAGTATTTAGTTACACTTGATGGTGCTGGAGCGTGAAGACTCTATGCAGGCTGCCCTGCAGGTCCTCTCCTTGCATCCGTTATAGTCATTCTATTCTATTCTATTCAATCTCTATTCTATCAGAATCACTAACATCTTTTTACTTTTAAGTTTAGTTTAGATTAGATACAGCGCGGAAACAGGCCCTTTCTGCCCTATACCCACTAGGGACAATTTTTTATTTTTTTTGCATTTTTTTGCATTTTGCATTTACCAAGCCAATTAACCTAATTGTGTGGGAGGAAACCAAAGATCTCAGAGAAAACCCATGCAGATCACGAGGAGAACGTAAAACTCCGTGCAGACAGCACCCGAAGTCAGGATCTCCGGTGCTGCATTCGCTGTAAGCAGAAACTCTACCGCTGTGCCACCGTGCCGCCCTGACTGATGATCTTACGGCTTCCAGTAAAAGCTTCCAAGATGGTGCCCAACCCAGGTGACAATTTACATGTTAGCCACTGAAGCAGATGTACAATCACATACTACAATCGTTCCACATTGTTAAATCTCTACCCCTACAGCAACATGTCTTCCTTTAACTATGCACTAAAAGTTATTCCCTTATCATGTATCTATACACTGGAAATGGCTCAATTGTTATCATGTATTATCTTTCTGCTGACTGGTTAGCATGCGACAAAAAGCTTTTCACTGTACCTCGGTGTACACGTGACAATAAATGTGTACTCTATTTTGAGGTATTGCTTATTGCCCTCTGGGCATCAAATTACTTCACTTTACTACAGAACTAATCATCATGATATAAGCACTCTTGTTGTCTCATCTTTTGTTGAGCTGAATGTCATATATTATCCGCAGCACCTTCTTGTCTCTGGCCTTGATCAGGTCACATCGACATGCCGTGCTGGAATGATTTCAACACATATGGCCCTCCTCAACTATTTTTGCTGCCGAGATATCCCCAAATCAAGGTTCTGCTTCTGCCCCTCACCATTTTATCAGCATCATAACATACTCGCTTATCTTTGCAGGCCAATGTGCCTGGCCTTGGTACACTGAGCCCAGGCAATGTCTGAGAGCTTTAGATTAAAAACCACCCAAAATAAATTCCTCCTCATCTCTTTTCTAAAGGTACCTCTTCACGCCATTTCTTCCACCTGGGCAGCACAATGGCACAGCGGTAGAGTTGCTGCCTCACAGTGCTAGAGACCCGAGTTCGATCCTAACCTCAGATGCTGTCCATGTGGAGTTTGCATATTCTCCCTGTGACCACGTGGGTTTCTTCCGAGTGCTCCGGTTTCCTCCCACATCCTAAAGACGTGCGGGTTTGCAGGTTAATTAGCTTCTGTAAATTGTCCCCTGGAGTGTAGGATAGTACTAGTTTATGGGGTGATCGCTGTTCAGCGTGGTCTCGTTGGGCTGAAGGGCATGTTTCCACTCGTATCCACTTAGTATCTCGAAACTAATAGCTAAACTATGCTTAAGGTAACAATTAATGAATGAGGTAAACCCATTATGGTTTATGGGCGGTATGTGGGCAAATGTTTGGCAGATGCAGTATAATGTGGATAAATGTGAGGTTATCCATTTTGGTGGCAAAAACGGGAAAGCAGACTATTATCTAAATGGTGGCCGATTGGGAAAGGGGGAGATGCAGCGAGACCTGGGTGTCACGGTACACCAGTCATTGAAGGTAGGCATGCAGGTGCAGCAGGCAGTAAATAAAGTGAATGGTATGTTAGCTTTCATTGCAAAAGGATTTGAGTATAGGAGCAGGGAGGTACTACTGCAGTTGTACAGGGTCTTGGTGAGACCACACCTGGAGTATTGCGTACAGTTTTGGTCTCCAAATCTGAGGAAGGACATTATTGCCATAGAGGGAGTGCAGAGATGGTTCACCAGACTGATTCCTGGGATGTCAGGACTGTCTTATGAAGAAAGACTGGATAGACTTGGTTTATACTCTCTAGAATTTAGGAGATTGAGAGGGGATCTTATAGAAAATTACTAAATTCTTAAGGGGTTGGACAGGCTAGATGCAGGAAGATTGTTCCCGATGTTAGGGAAGTCCAGGACAAGGGGTCACAGCTTAAGGATAAGAGGGGAAATCCTTTAAAACCGAGATGAGGAGAACTTTTTTCACACAGAGAGTGGTGAATCTCTGGAACTCTCTGCCACAGAGGGTAGTTGAGGCCAGTTCATTGGCTATATTTAAGAGGGAGTTAGATGTGGCCCTTGTGGCTAAGGGGATCAGGGGGTATGGAGAGAAGGTAGGTACGGGATATTGAGTTGGATGATCAGCCATGATCATATTGAATGGCGGTGCAGGCTCGAAGGGCCGAATGGCCTACTCCTGCACCTAATTTCTATGTTTCTATTATGTTAATTCCACTTTCAATCACAGGATGAAAAAGTTAACAATAAATCCAGATTACTTAATCCATTCTTACCAAAAATAACGCAATGGAAAGATATACAACATATGGCCTTGAGAGATTTATTTGTCTTCTCAAATGAAATCCAGCTGATGCCCGAGGTTGACAATAGACAACAGCTGTGGTGTAGAACATGAGTCATTCACTCAAAACAAAAGGGAAGTGGGATTTTGTTTGCATCTTTCAGATCCACAGGATATTCCTGTGATGCAAGAACAGATTTGTAAGCTTTTGCTCTGAGCCTTGTAATGTTTTTAAAGATGATGCATGGAAACAAGCCCGTCACCTCACTGGGTCCAAGCAGCCAATCGATCACCTGTTCACATTACTTCTATGTTATCCCACTTTCGCATCCAGTCCCAGCACATCAGGGACAATTTAGTTTAGTTTATTGATACAGTGTGGAAACAGGCCCTTCGGCCCACCGAAAACAAAAGCTTTTGTTGCATGCTAACCAGCCACTGACCAGCAATCCACTCACATTAACGCTAATCTGCACACACTGGGAACAATTACATTTATACCAAGCCAATTAACCTACAAACCTGCACGTCTTTCCTGTGTGGGAGGAAACCAGAGCTCCCGGAGAAAACCCACGCAAGTCACGGGGAGGTCATGGCGCTGTGAGACAGCGGGTTTACAAGCTGCTACCTTGCAGAGGCTGCCTGTAAGCAGACCCTTCAGGAATATACTCTCTACCTCCACCCTTGGTCTTGAAATAACAAAAAACAGAAATCACTCTCTAACTCTTTTGTTTTTCTCCCTTTAGGAAGCAGAATGTAAAATACCACACTTTCTTCAAGGTGCACAATACCCCACCAACCCATTTCAATCATCCTATCTACATGTGATAGCAATTTTCCTTTCAAATATTTCCACATGTAGAAAAAGGGTTGAATGTCATGCAAGCTTGGTATTTTACTATCCATTAACCATTCTTTAGTCTCTACAAATAGCTCAAGATTGATATTGGTTTTTTTTAATCCCGGCAATTTGGATGTTATCAATAACTTTAGGTGTATGTGAATCTCATTTTGGAAAAGGTATACCAGAGAGTAACTGGAATGCTGATAAGAATCGGGCAGCATCTGTCGAGTGAATGGACAGGCATTTTTTTTTCCCCAGTCTGAGGAAGAGTCTGACCCAGAATGTTGCCTGTTGATTCCCTCCACAGATACTGCCTGACCCACTGAGTAACTCCAGCACTTTGTGTTTTGTCAAGATCCCAGCATCTGTAGTTTATTTTAGTTTGTCACGTGTACCGAGGTACAGTGAAAAGCTTTCGTTGCGTGCTAACCAGCCAGCGGAAAAACAATACATGATTACAATTGAGCCATTCGCAGTGTATAGATAGACGATAAGGGAAGAATGTTTAGTGCAAGGTAAAGGCAATAAAGTCTGATCACAGATAGTCCGAAGGTCCCCGATGAGGGAGATAGTAGTTCAGAACGGCTCTCCGGTTATGGTAGGGTCATTCAGTTGCCTGATAACAGCTCCTTTTGTCTACACAATAATAAGGACAAAGTATTTGTACAGAGTCTGATGATGCAAGCAACAGTGAGTAGAGGGTTGAGAATAATAAGAGTTTCTATAAGAGCAAGAAGAAAATTTTGTTGGCAGTTAAAACCGAAACATAAGATTTTAAGATACAATATTCAAAAAAAAAAAACTATGCAAGATGATCTTTGTATTATGTGTGCAGAGGGTTACAATCTATATAGAAAGAGGTAATGTTAAAAAACACACACAACAGATGGGGAAACATCTATGGAAGGGGTACGAGAGTTAACATTTTAGGTGAAAGGTCTTTCATTAGAACTGGGAAAGTGAGAAAACATTTTAGATGCAGAGAATGGTTTGAAGGGTTGGGGAAGGAGGGAATAGATACAAGGAAAATGTATCTGACAAGGAAATTCTAGTATTGCCATGGGGGATTAGTAATTGAGACCATTAATAGTTGGATTAAAGAGGCCGTCGCAAGGAAGAAAATAAACAAATGTCAGGAAAAGGGCACTGAGAATTCTTATTTGTGTATTCTGATTTATTGAGAATATAAAAGTAACATGCCATGCACTATTTGGAACAAGTCCACCTTTTCTCTGGGCACGTTCCAGCTTTCCAGACTTGATGGCAAATTCTATCACTTCAGTTAACTTGTGTTCGATCTGCCTTGGCACCTGACATTTCTGCTGCCTGTGATATTGGTTCAATTTTTTTTCTCAATATCACAGCGTTACCTGCTGGGAATATCCCCCAGCCCTGCATTTTGCAGCCTGTACTTGCTATTGCTTATACTCTCAGAGTTTTTGTTCATTGTTTTCCCTTTTCTCTCTCCCCCTCCCCCCTTCTTTCCCTTGCTCCATCTAAAGTATGACCTCCTGTTATGAAACCCATTATGTTTCAGAATTGAAATTTCATTTTTTTGTTACATCTATCAAAATCTTTAGAGTAAAGATTTATTGATTTTACTGGTGCCAGCATGAACTAATTGGCTTATAATACCCCTGATCAGTTCTAACTCATTTTACATAGAAACATGGAAAACATAGAAAATAGGTGCAGGAGGAGGCAATTTGGATAAGTTTGATTCAAGTTATTTTGGTTATATTAGTTCATAATTCAAACCAAGCATTAACCACTGCTGAACGTTAATGCCTCAGGGGTATCGCCTCAGCACAGAGGGAGAAGAGGAGGGAAGAGACTGCAGCCCTAAGATTTTTGCCTCCATCACAGTGAGGAGATGCTGGGTGGACTCACTGTGGTGGATGTTAATTTGTGTTTACTGTCTGTTCTGTTGTTTATTATTGTATTATTGTATGTATGACTGCAGGCACGAAATTTCGTTCAGACTGAAAGGTCTGAATGACAATAAAGGAAATTCAAATTCAAATTAATAATTGGTACTGAATTTTGGGAACAGAAAATAATGTTTCCTCACTTTATACTTGAATCATAAACCACATTGCTAATAGAAACAGAAATGGGCCATGCAACATACCCACCCATGGAGTTGTTTATCCTCCATATGTGTTTCAGTGGTGTAGAATGTATGACTTACAAGCACACCAATGCATCTCACCTTATCTTGATTATCTCAACCAGTTTAGCCTTTGTCACGCAATAATCTCCTTTGGTCCTTCCTTCTCTTTGTGATCATCTTAGTACTTAATTAAAGGGAAATTGTGTAGAATAGAATTAAACAGGTAGACATAAAATGCTGGAGTAACTCAGCGTGACTGACAGCATCTCTGGCCAGAAGGAATTGGTGATGTTTCGGGTCGAGACCCTTCTTCAGGCTGGTACCACATCAGACTGTCCAGAGATGCTGCCTGTCCCGCTGAGTTACTCCAGCATGTTGTGTCCATCTTCAGTTTAAACCAGCATCTGTAGTTCCTTCCGACACAGAATTAAACAGGTGGTGGTTTGAGTGGGGATCTTTTTTGGATGAAGCAGCGAGTAGCTTTTGTCTACATATCTTGTTTAAATTAAACTTGTTTTTTGGAGGTGACAGTCTTTTGCAACTAGTTTTAAATCTGTGTGAAAGTGGCGTATAAAAAAAAAAAACTAGCTCAGGTTCAATATCCCGCTCATTTGATTACTCTTGCAAAGTCATGTTTTCCCCCAGTCCTTGGGACACCTTGGGACAGGAAAGGCCTAAGTGTTCGGTCTAGCAAGTCCAAGATTCATGGTGGTGTACTCTAAAACAGAAAAAACATTTTTAGGTTACAAGCCAGTTATACTGGATTTTTTTGTCATGGTTATTTCTAAGAACTGAGTTTCGAAAAAAAAATGTGCAATGCGAACCGTTACAAAATATATTTCAATTAGCATTTGATTTGACTATCAATAGTGTGATCTGAAAGAAACATTTGATGTCTATATTACTAAAAGTCTGATCTTGACCACTTCCTGTTGTTCTGTATGTTGATTTTAGAAAAAGTGCTACCACTTATGGCTGTTATTTTTGGCCATCTTACGCAGTCCCCCTCCGCTGCGCAGAACAAGAGGATTTTTACCATCGATGAAAAATAAAAGTCATTAGTGTTTAAAAAATGTTGAGATTCTCTCTCCTGAAGGCCACGGCCCTTCCTGAGGGACTATAAAACCCGGAAGTGTTGAGTGCCCCAGTCAGTCGCTGCAAGATGGGGAAAGCGAGAGGGTCACATCTCTCAGTCTGAGCTGTGAATAACACTGAACACATGTCTACTAAACTGTGAGTGAGGTTTATCGGTTTTAGATAAAACGTTACCACTTACGGCTGTGATTTTTGACCATCTTACTCAGTCCCCCTCCACTCATCAGGTGCAGAGGATTCTTCCCATCAATCAAAAATAAAACTGTTATTAGTGTTTAAAAAAATGTTGAGAATCTATTTCCTGTCAATCATGCCATGAAGACCACGCACCTTCCGGTGGGAGAGGGGAGGGATTATAAAACCCGGAAGTGTGGGTGTGGCTCAGTCTCTGCAAGATGGGGGAGGGAGAGATTACGAATCTGTCTGAGCTGTGAATCAACTGAACACACTGAATGTCTACTGAACTGTGAGTGTGGTGTTTATGTGGTGTTTTGTGTGGTTTTATGATGGTTTCACCCTGCTTGAAATGGTATGAAACTGCATTTGAATGTGGTGGCCTTGCACCCTGCTTGGTAGGAAATTGCACTTGAATTTGGTGGCCTTGAACCCTGCTTGAAGTGGTGGGAAACTGCACCTGAATTCGGTGGCCTTGCACCCTGTTTGAAATGGTAGGAAACTGCACTTCAATTTGGTGGTCTTGCATCCTGCTTGAAGTGGTAGGAAATTGCATTTGAATTTGGTGGCCTTGCACCTTGCTTGAAATGGAATTTCAAGGAACAGCCGTGAGTCAACTGCCAGCCCACCAGCTGTGAGTGAGCTGCCAGCACATCAGGCTTGAGTGACAGAGCTGCCACCCCAAGAATCCTTTTGGCCCACAATGTCCATACAAGCCCTCTAGAAACCAGTCCCTTCAGCCCACGACACCCATACTAGTGTTCCAGAAAGCCCCCTCCCACTGGCCACCAATATTGTAATTTGTGGAGGGGAGGAATATTGCGTTGGGGGACCAGCCCTCCCATGTGAACATGGGACGCAACGGGTCCCACTTAGTCTAGTTAATACTAAAGGTGTGAAGCAACAAGGCATTTAAATTGAGATCCTATTTCAATTTCTCCCCACCCCTAAACCACATCTAGAAATTCTACTCATCATCCTGTTAAATGCCAAATTACTTCAGCCTCCAAAACAATTTTGCCAATTTCAGAAACAAAATAATGTAAACTTAAAGAAGCTTGCAGAGATAAATTCATTGTTTTTATTAATTTAAATATCCAATATTACCATTCTCTCAAAAAAGTTAAATTAAAAAAAATGCACCATGTCAGTCTATGGTCGACAGTCAGAATCTTCCCCCCCCCCCCCCACCCCCCCATGATGGAAAATTCAAATACTAGAGGGTATAACTTTAAGGCGAAAAGGCCAGTTTAAAGGATATGTGTGGGGCACATTTTGTTTTAAACAGAGGGGTTTAGTGCCTGGAATGTGCTGTCAGAGGAGGTGGTTGAGGAAGATACGATGCTGACAATTGAGACTCTTGGAAAGGCATAAGGATATGCAGGGAATGGAGGGGTATAGATTGTTTGCAGCAGATACAAGGTGGTCTTGGCATTATGTTCGGCTCAGACATTATGGGCCGAAAGGCCTGTTCTTGCGCTGTACTGCTCTAGAGTGGTGGAAGCAGAGTCGCTGACTATTTAAGAAGTGAATAGATAAGCACTAGAATCACCTCGGTATTGGAGACTATGGGCTATGTTTTGGGAAATGAGTTGTGAGGTCTTGAACCATATACAGATTACCAATTGACACTTTTAAAGCACTTTAAAGTGGAGATAAATCCCCAGAGACAGACCAAGTTGATCCTTGTGGGAAGTGAGGGAAGAAATTTGCTGATGTCCTTGCAGAGATATTTGCATAATCTTTAGTCATGGGAGAAGTTCCGGCAGACTGGAAATGACTAATGTTGCACCGTTATTTAAGAAAAGCAGCAAAGATAAACCAGTGAGCCACCGGCCAGTAAGCCTGACATTTGCATAAAGAATTTGGATAAGAACACACAAGGCGGGGTTAATAAATGTAATGCTAAAATAGATATTATTGTAGTGAAGATGATCAAAAATCACTACAGTATCTCGATCAGCTTGGTAAGTGGGACAAAGATTGGCAAACAGAACTAAACTCTTAAGTGCAAGGTGCTACATTCTGGGAATCAAAACAGGATAGGACTTTCAGAGTGACTTGGTGGGCCCCCGAGTAGTGTTTATTCCTAGGTCCCACTGGCCTTCAACACAGGCTACGGGACGTTATGTTGCAGTTATACAAAACACATTGAGTACGGTACAGTTTTGATCACCCTGCTATAGGAAAGATGAAAAGGCTGCAAAAAAAGAATTACGGGAATGTCCCCAGGATTGGAGGATCCAAGTTAGAGAGGGCTAGGACAGGTTAAGCTTTATACCTTGGACCGGTGGAGAGCGGGGGTGGATCTTATAGAGGTGTATAAAATCACAAAGGGCATAGATCAGGTGAATAGTCTTTTTCCCAGGGCATGGGAATCAAAAACTAAAGGGCATAGATCCAAACCTACAACTTCCAAGACTTGAAAAACAAAGGTGGCAAGTTCATGAATTGACAGCATCTGCAGGTTCCCTTTATCTTCCAAGTCCTTTGGAAGGGTCTCAACCCGAAAAGTCACCTATTCCATCGCTCCATAGATGCTGCCTCACCCGCTGAGTTTCTCCAGCATTTTTGTCTACCTTAGATTTTTTCAGCATCTGCAGTTCTTTCTTAAACATTGCCTACTCCACTGCAAAATCTCTTCAAGGTATGCTTACTTTGAAGTTCTCCTCTCTCCGATGACAGTTTAGCAACCTCCTCCCATCAGTCTGAAGAAGAGTCTCGACCCGAAACGTCACCTATTCCTGCGCTCCATAGATGCTGCCTCACCCGCTGATTTTCTCCAGCATTTTTGTCTACCTTCTTGGAAATAAATCACTGTTCTTTATCATTCCCAAATATTAAATAAAGTCAATAGTTTAGAGATACAGCCTAGAAACAGATCATTCGCCCCACCAGGTCCACACCGACCAGTGATCCCTGCACATTAACATTATCCTACACACTCTAGGGACAATTTACATTTACACCAAGCCAATTAACCTACAAACCTGAACGTCTTGAATGTGGGAGGAAACCGAAGATTTCGGAGAAACCCATGCAGTCACGGGGAGAATGTACATACTCCGTATAGACAGCACCCGTAGTCAGGATCGAACCCATGTCTCTGGAGCTGTAAGGCAGCAACTCTGCCACCCTTAAGAACAGTTTTTGCCACTGTTCTTATTGCTGCCAGTAAGAACTCTTCCAAGGTCAGAGGTAGGTGAGAAAGAATAACCATAGATAGCATCCTTTGAATATGATACGGATTAATTCCAGATAATTGTTTAAAAAAATCATTCCAGTAACATTTACCTTTTGGGATATTCTGTGTTAACACTGCCAAATAGCCCAACAAACAGAAAATGACTGAGAATGCAAAAAAGTTTGAGGAATAAATTTGCTTAAGCTTTCTGAATTTCATAAATAATTTATTAGAAAGTTGTTTTCCATGTGCAAACATTATTAGAGTTATAATCAGAATTAATTCTATTTAGTATAAAGTATAGAAGAATGAAAATTAATTTTATGGTTTCTCAAACAGAAATCATGAATATAATAAATATGTCAAATCGAACAATTTTATTAGGTTGTTAAGAAAGACTTTCATTCTGTACTTTACTCTCCATGAAGGGCTCCAAAAATAGTGAGTCCTCTTGCCCTTTGTCTCTGCTATTTGCACTTTGATTTACTTTCTCCGGTAACTGGAAACGAAAGCATAGCATTCATTACAATATCCGTTGCACTTATTATTCCCAAAATGTTCACAGCCTGTGGCACGACAGTGCTGCTTTGGTTGATTTGAGGTTGGATCACGGGTATTGCCATGACCATCTTGTCGACACTCTGGGCAAAATTCATGGTCATTGGATGTTACATGGTTATTGCAGGAGTTTCTTGCACACTTATTCCTCCGATTATTCGACTCGCTGTGATCAGTAGGCTGAAGATAGGCCGCCGCATTCTACAGAGACACAAATTAAAGAAACTGTCATTTAACTATAAACACTGCGACAACTGCACAAAGACAAGCACCTCCTTTTTGTTCACTTCATGACAGGCCCTTGATAAAAAAAATATTATCCAAGTTTAAAGAGCAAGCACTGTTGGCTTGATCCAATAATTTTGATATGGAATTGTATATTTTCCAATGTGGGATAAAATTCAATATTCATAATATAAACATTCTATTTGCATTGCCCCTTTAGGTACACAAAACCACAAAGTATTTTGCAGGAAAAAAAAATGGTCACATTAAGAAATGTTAAGACAAAGGACCAAAGTATAAGGTCTTAAGAAGCAGTAGAGAGGTTTAGGGTGTGAGTTCCAAAGCAATGGGTTTTAGTAGCTGAAGATTATGGTCAAAGAGTGTGGGGTAATTAAACCTGGCATCAGTCAAGAGGCCAAAATTGAAGAATACCAATATCTTTGAATGTTGTGTTGTTGAGGGAGATTTCACAGATGGGAATTGGAAAACAGTGGACGAATTTGAATGGGGTTTGAGGTTTTAAAATTGAGACACTGCTGAGGCAGGAGTGAAAACCTAGAGAGGATGTGAACTACAGCACGAGCTCCAATTACATGGTTGGAAAACACAATGTGGGAGGCCTGCCAGGATTGTGTTCCAATAGTTACATTTAGAGGTAACAAAGGCATGGATAAGAGACTCAGCAGCAATAATTTTTCTACATCAGTGTAGATTTTCAGCAAGTCAACTAATTCCTAAAGGGAACCTTTTCAATGCAGGGAAACAGTGAAGATGCAAGACAAGACCCCAATTTCCTGCACAGCCAATTATTATAATTTTAATTGTGAAAGGAATCAATAATCAAACACTGGGACTGGACAAGGAGGTACATTGTCAACTTGCTTAGTTTGTTGGGCCAGATGCAAGGTGTGAATGACCTGGATGTGGAACAGGAATACACAGCAGAGGGAAATCTTAGATCTCTCACTTAAAAGTGTAGATTAAGTTTACTACATAGATGTGTAAACAGCGTAAATCACTTACTGCGCTAGATTGGCTTTTGGATCCGGTTGCTTCCCTGTATCTTTGATACTGTGTTTCTATGAAACATTTTTGACAATATCCTTCAAAGTGACTGTTTCCAAATGTGCTGCAGTCTTGTCCCTGACATCGAGGCATGTTCTGAAATCTTAGATCACTCTGAGGTGGGCGGTGAGAAGACTGTGCGTTCCGGCGGTTCTGACCAGCTGAAGAGCTATCTTCTTTTAAAAATGAGGATAAAAAGATTAATATGACATTGCTTCAACTCTTCCATCAACCCTGCACAACTCAAAACCATTGCATAAATTAAAGAAAAACAAAAACTACATATTCTGAACAGATGCAGCCCCCAATCTGTCACTTGCTACTGATTATATTGGCTTGTTTATAATTCCTCAGACATTTAAGGAAAAACTGAATTTCATAGATTAACAACTACTGCCTAATAAGCAATGGTATGCAGAAACAATTAAAATATGTTGCAACAGGATAATTATCATATACCTTTCTTACATATATTGATTAGAACCTGATGAAGTATTTTATTTCAATCAAAATTAATCTTCCTAGAAAACAGAATTCTCTGCCTCACAAAGTAATGCCCCTAATAAGAAATACATAAAGAACATGAGAATGGTGAAAATACATGGCAGAGATTAAACACCACATGGGCACAACTCTTCCAGACAGCCAAATAGTTTACACAAACTAGGGTCAAAGTCATACAACATGGAACAATGATCTTCAGCCCAACTTGCCCACATTATGACCTATCTACACTAGTCCCACCTGCTTACGTTTGCCCCATATCCCTCCAAACCTATCCATTTACCCGTCTAAATATTTCTTAAACGTTGCGATAGTACCCGTTATAAACATACCTAGGCTTCCTCTATACCCAATGTAGCAGATGGTGCAGTAGCCTTGATTTTCTTTTGTTCCAAAATAGTGGCATTCAGAGGTTTTGCACAGTTGGAAGTCTCCATTTGGTTGCTCAGGGATACGGTGTTGTTGCGTGGTGTCAGGAAGTTGTGGTTCAGTGGCAGAACCCCAGACGGGATCTAAAGGGTGTTGATCGCCGGTTGATGGGCGAGCCACATTCCTTGCAATCTGACTCGGGTCGGAGTGCGATCTCTCATGCCCTGAACATTGCGAGCCAGAGTCTTTACGCGAGGATGAAACAATTCCTTGAAATGTCTTTAACAAGCACACATTACACAATCCATTAATCGTATTCCTGGTGTCCTGATGACAACGACTACACTCTTGATGCAATGGGTTACCTGCACCTGGTTTAGTCCTGGTGTTCTCCTGTGGCGAATCCAACCTCGCAGAGCTGATCTCTATGCGATAAGGTTTTCTCAACTCGGAGGTTCTATTATCAGAAGCATTGTTTGGTACCACAGTCCTCGATTGAAAGCAGCGTTCACATAATCCATTGTGCTCCACGTTTAGCGTGAAGGGGCAATTGGGAACCTTGCATTTCATGGCGTTCGTTTCACTGAAGAGAGCAAGACTGGGGGCTGTTGGGGGTGCGGAGCGAGGCCGGGATGACTGCTCTGGGTCTGGAGACACTGCAGCAATAACCAGCTTAGTCCGAGGAGGAGAGCACCCCTTCTTTGTCTGTTGTCCTTGAGCTTTTGCTTTGGTTTCAGTCTTTACAACCTTTGCCTGCTCAAAGCATTCGTGGCAAAATGGCTTTGTCTCTATAGAACAATAAAAAAGACATCCGAACGTGGCACACTTTTCTTCAGTGAGAGACCCTTGAAATATGGTACCTTTTATTTGTACCCGGTTGTGAAAGGGCCCGTTTACATTCTTCTGCCACCTCTTATACTCATGATTCACCAGCTGATAGTAATCCTCCACCAAATTTAAGTCCTCGGGGAGGTTGCCTTCGTCCAACCTGAAAGCAGAAAAACAGTGTGATTGAGAAGCGTCCCATGTTACTCCATGAGGAGCAAGAATCTCACACTGTTTGTACAACCGTGCCTGTGTAAACCAGACTGGATTGTGGAATTGCTGAGAACCAGCAGCACAATTCCCTGAATAGTGTGCCCCATCAATCCCAGAAAACTGCTGACATTAGGGGTGTAAAAAGGATTCAATAAAATTGCGATGGTAACAACTTTAACGTGATTGAAATTTGCCTTGCAACTCAGAACAAGATACACTGAAATTTACAACTTGACAATGCAAAATAATTGAAAGTTAGAAATTGTTTCCAAAAGTTTGAAGCCATATTGCAGAAGGAGTTATATATAACACATCTTAACAAGATGAAATTCTCTCTAATAAAAATCAATCAAAAACAAATCAGGGGGTGGGTGTATGGAACAAACTGCCAAGTGAGGTAGTTGAGGCTGGGACTGTTCTAATGTTTAAGAAACAGTTGGATAGGTACATGGATAGGACAGGTTTGGAGGGATATGGACCAGGTGCAGCAGGTGGGAGTAGTGTAGCTGGGACATGTTGGCTGGTGTGGGCCAGTTGGGCCGAAGGGCCAGTTTCACTTTGACTCTAAAAGTGTTTCTAATCAATAAGTTGTGCTAATAGATTTTTTTTTAATGCAATTAATCAGCAGGACATTTACTCACTTAGCAGCTTTAATTAGGTGGATAGTACCAAACTCCAGGCCTGGCACAGGTATTTCAACCAGATTGAAGTATTCTTCCAACAGCTTATTTTTATTTTCATCTTCTTTTGGTAACAGGAAGTGGATTGCAAAATCTTCAAATCTTCTACTTCCATTGTGGACCAATGGAACTGCAGAGATTTCTGTTTAGACATAAACGTTTTCATTAAGCAACATGTTCTGAACACCTTCCTGTGGAACAAAAGATTTACAGATTTGTGGAAACCAGGTCAGAGTTATACTCTCCGTTGAAGTAACAGATGAGTAGACAGCCACGGTAAATAAAACGAGATGGATCAACAGCGCATCATATGCTTATTCGGTGTTTTGTTCAGGAAATGGAATTTACATTTTGAAGCAAACAGGAAATGGCGAACCCTTAATCAAGTGTTGTGGTATGTATTCATCTCCAGGTTATCTTATCTTTCTTGGGTTACCTTAAACCCAGAGCCTGGGAGGGGGGGGGGTGTCAGCACAGGTCTTGGATTAGAGCTGATGCACTTAAATAACTCTTCCATTCCACCCGTTTGCAATTATAGCCACAATGTTTTATTCCATGGCCATCACAACAGTTATTAACTCAAGTGGGAACATAACAGGCCTTTAGAAATAGAAGCAAGATAATGCCATTTGGGCCCTCATTTCCATGCCATCATTCATTAGTGTCATGGTGCTTTAAAAAAAAAAAAAAAAAAAAAAAAAAAAAAAAATTTTTTTTTTAAGCTCAGTGCCACCTTCCTGCACTAATCCCTCAACTGACTTCCCTAAACTATGAAAGTCTATCAATTAATGCCCTGGTGACTGAGCACTACTGACCTCTCAGGTAGGGAATCCGAAAGAGTCAGATCTTATCTTATCCGCAAGAGTTCTTATCAGTTCTGAACGGTCATCTCTTATTTTGAGACCAGCAATTCTGTGATGGACATCCTAGCCCCAGAAAACATTAATCTACCCTATTTTACTATATTAAAAAAGTGTTCTACGAGTTCACCTATGAATATCCCAGTATCGGCTCAGTCAATTTTGTCACACCCATGCACCACTTTGATCTTCTCTATTATTTCAACATATGAATATGCTGAGAAATGAAAGCTGGAATAAATTAAGATCTAATTTATGTTCATCAAAAGAAAAAGAAAAACAGAACATACCTAGATTCCTGTCTTTGATAGCAACAAGTGGAGAAAAATGTTGCATGTCATAGCCCAATACGATAGGATATTTGTAGCACTCATTGGCCGGCCAGTGCAATGGCAAATAAATTCCTCCAAAGTGCAATGGAGCCAAGCTTGCGTTATTGTCAAAGCTTCTCAACACTCTATCTGTTGAAAGAAGGGATTGTTAAAGTCAATATTGAGTGAAGCATTTTATCCTGAAGAAACAACTTGAACTCTAAAAACCTATCCTAATTTCTATGTTTCTAAGCTATCATATAAACTCTAAAGAGAGTTGCGATTTTCTCTTGCCAATAATTTCTACAACATTTTTTAAACTGCCACTAAATACGCACCTGCAATCACAATGATTGGTCTTCTAAGAATATTGGCCAGTACAAATATATGGATTTCTTCCAGTGATTCATATGACAGTCCATGATGGTCCGAATGTGAAGTTACAGCTGCCATTTTTACGACTTTCTGCCATTCTTCATCCCAGTTCTAAAGAAGAAAAACATTATGTCAGATGTAACTCGGAACAAACCCACCACGGCAGCAGATGCCATACTTGTTAGCAGCACCTAGAATGTAGGGACAAGGAACTGGAGGTGCTGATATATACAAAAGATTGACACAAAGTACAGGAGTAACTCAGCAGGTCAGGTTGCATCTCTTGCTGACCTGCTGATCTGGCTGGTCAGAGATGCTGTCTGACCTACTGAGTAGAGTCATACAGCGTGGAAACAGGCCCTTTGACCCAACATGTCCACACCAATCAACATGTCCTATCTACACTAGTCTCACCTGCCTGCGTTTGGCCCATATCGCTCTAAGCCTCTTATCCAGGTACCTGTCTACACGTTTCTTAAACGTTGCAAAAGTACCTGCCTCAACTATCTCCTCTGGCAGCTAATTCCATACATTCACCACCCTTTGTACGAAAGTTACCCCTTTGGTTCCCATTATAACATTCCACCCCTCACCTTAAACCTATGTCCTCTGGTTCTTAATTCTCCTACTATTGGCCAAGAGACTGTGCTTTTACCCGTTCTATTCCTCTCATCGTTTCTTCAGCACTTTGTGTCTATCTTTCTTCATGTTATCCTCGGGTGATCCCATCTCAACAGGAACATCCCAAAGGATACTGACATTATTCCATGTAATATTGAGTGATTAATCGCTCTGCTGCTGTGTATTGTGACATACGTTGAATAGTTTTCCAGGCCCTCCCACCCCACAATCACCCCCTTACCCCTCCAAAGCATAACCATCAAACAAACACTCATAGCCCAAGCTTACTTTGGTGTCATAACGAAGTCCCGTAGCGTCAAACTCTTGCGAACGGACAGATTCAATTTCCCAGCGATATTTGAAGTTTCTCGTGTCTGTTTCCATCAGAGCGTCCCAGAGTGTCTTGCGAAGGGTGAGGTCAATGTCCTGAATGCCCCACATGAACTGTGATGCAGCATGCAGTAGGCAGTTCCCGTCACCTATCACACAAACAGAAGGGAGAAGGATTAAAAATGAGTCTTGCAATGAATAGGTTGCTCCATTTCACTTTGGAAAAGGTAATGCAGTTTCCAGGTACAGTAGGCAAGTTTTGCTAAACACCAGAGCAGACATTCAAAAGTAACTGGCTTTTCATTGTCATACGAGCCAGACCAGAAGAGTATTGTTTCACCCACATGGAAACTTAAAAAAAACACTGCTGTAATTCTAACTGTCAGCAATATGCAAGGCCATAGATTTCACCTGAAGTCACAAATTCAACCACAAAATAATAGTGACACCAAACGTAACAAGCTCCATGAAATGTTCCACTTTGAAACGTAAAGGATATTTCCTTCAGTGTTTCTAGTAGTCATTCAGATGACCAAATTCCTTCACTGATGCTACCAGCCCGCTGAGCTTTTCCCTCATCCATCATCTTTCTCCTGTTCAGACAACACCAAACCATAACAAAAACATGTTCTCCGTTGGCAAGAACAATGTTCAATCAGAAACCCGAATTAACATCAGGCAGTTAATTAAAGCAAATTATTTGCAGCAGTGAAATTTGCTATAATTTTTCTGCATTAGAACACAAAACATCTAGTACTTTGGGGTTTATTTACTAATAAAAACCTAATTGTCATTTTGCTTTTGCTGTTAGCCAGAAAACTGGACTAAAGCTTCTCTACATACGAAAGCACACACGCTCAGCATTTCAGTCATACTGAAGACATTTTGCAAAGATGGTTTCTGATGGGACTTTCAAAAGTCCCGAAAAAGCACAAGATACTCCGCAAATACAAAATGTATATATCTGATATTAAAGAGATGGCTCGGGTGCAATTGAAACACATTCCCACAAGAGTCAAGAGAAAAACAGAGCTCCTTGGATCATGCAAGGTTTAACTGAGGAAGATAAGCGAAAAGTAAAGCTGCTTGAGATAAAGGTTGGGTGGTAAAGACTGACAAGAAATATGCTAACTACAAAGAAAAGTCAAAAGGAAAGTTAAAAAAATCTGTAAAGGCAAAGAGAGTGAATGATGAAAGACCAGCAGCCACATAAATGAGAATGTGAAGATGCTCTGTAGACTTAATAGAAAAAGCAGTTGTCCGTGCAGAGGGACTTTTCAAATGGGAACTCATCCATGAATTCTGATGGAATTTTTAAGGTACTAAATGTGTATCCTGTATCTGTCTTCATCAGGAAAGGAAGGGGCTGCTCCCAAATAGTGAAGAAGATAGTTGAATCTCAAGACACCGTATCAGTTACTAACAGTGAGGGATCAGGAAAGTTGGATGAATTTAAAACAGGCAAGTCACCAGGACGGGAAGCATTCCAGGGAGAAAGTCATGGGTTACTGACCATAAACCTCCAATGCTTTATGGATGAGGATGGTGCCAGAGAACCAGAGTGAAGCAAATGTTATTTCCTTGTTCAAATACAAAACCCAGCAACCACAGGCTAGTCTCAGTTTAACCTCAGTGGTGGGAAAGATTTTAGAAACTATCAGGATAAATAGTTACCCAGAGGGATTAAAGTGAGCTATCATAGAGTTGCTAAAAGAAAATAATGTTAAATCAGTTCAATTAAATATTTTGTAAATGAACAAAGTGCTGGAGCAACTCAGCAGGTCAGGCAGTGTTGTGTAGGCGTACAGATAAACAATATTTCAGCTCGGCACCCTTCTTCAGATTGGATCTGAAGTCCCAACCTGAAAAACTGTCTGTCCATTTCCCTCCACAAATGTTGCCTGATCCGCCGAGTTCCTCCAGCACTTAGGCTTTTGCTCAAGATTCCAGCATCTACACCCTCTATTGTATTCAATAAAATGTTTGGATGAGCTAACAGATCAAATAGATGACAGGAGTACAGGTTTGGTGGAGTACGTTGTCTTCCAGAAATCTTTTGCAAAGGCACATTAATAAAACAAAAACATTAAAGGGCCATTGATAGCATGGATGTGGAGTTGGCTACAACAGATAACAAAGGAACTTGATGAATGGTGAGTTTTCAGATTGTGAGCGATAGGTAAATAATGACACTTCCCTGGTAGCAGTGTTTTCGGATCATTTCTTTTAAAATAAATCTATAATGGTGATTTAGTTTGAGGATGAAAGCCCCAATGTCTTAATTGGCAAACAACAAAACTTTACAAACTAAATATAGAATATCATTGATTAACACATGACATAATGGGCAAGTGTTCGTCAGATGCACTGAAATGTGAGGCGATACATTTTGATAGGAAGAATGAGGAGGGACAAGATGGAATGAAGGATTATAGTTTTAAAAGGGGTTCAGGAACAGAGACACCTAGGAATACAAGGGCATAAATTATAGCAACTGGCAGGGAAGGTTGAGAAAGTGATTAATAAGGCATACAAATTCTGGATCTTAACAAGGGAGACAAAAGTTACACAATTAGGGATAGGGAAGTCTTGCAGAATCTTTATAATGTTGGTCTGGCTTCAACTGGAGCATTGTGTTCATGTCTGGTCACCATAATGTAGGATGGATACGAGGGCATTAGAGAGGGTCCAGAAATGATTTGCTGGAATGATTCTTAGCACTAAAGCTACAAAGGTACATTAAAGGGCTGGGAAGAAAATTAAGTATGACAGGAGGCAAAACTTTTTTTAAAACATGGCATGCGATCAGATTCTGGAATATATGTTCTGCATACATGATATGAGGAGATTCCATTGTGGCTTTCCAGAGGGAATTGAATGAATAGTTGGTGGAGAATATTGCTCCGAATACCGAACTACTGAATTGCTCTGGTAGAGGGCTTGGATAAACATGGGCCAAAGGGCCTCCTTCTGAACTGTAAATATACTATGATTCTATGAAATTGTCCCATTCAACAATAAAGTATGTACTGTTTTTGTGTAAGAACATGGAAATACAGTAGAAATGTTATCAAGAATACAAATGCTAAGAATTATTAATCTTGCATAATGATTTTCTTGACCTTTAATGGAAAGCACATGCTGTCCAATTCAACAACACAGGCGGCAGTTTACACGGAGGCTTAAAAATCTGCTTGCAATGGCATACGTGCAAAACCAGTGCTTTTTACATCTATCTTCCTGGATGAATCATATGTAATTTTTTTGTGGGTGGAGTTAGAAAAAGGGGGGGGGGGGGGGGGGGGGGAAAGAGATGGTGAAGAAAGAGAAAGGAGACAAGCATTGTAACTAAATTTAACCCACAGACATACCAACCTTTTAATAAAAGGGCACCAACATGAATCAGTGAGGGAATGCACAGTTCAATGTTTAGACTTCATTTTTTAGAATGGGCCATGTAAAATTCCTGTGTAATCTATGGAAGTTCCAAATAAGTTGCACTTTGAATAATGTTGCATGTAGTCAGTCACCACGATTCTTTAGTAATACATGACTGGCTGACCCCTATTTCATGCAGTGGAATTTCCAAGTGGGTGTGGTTGGGGAGTTTGGGTACTTGGAATGTTTATGCATTACACAAGTCAAATTTGATACAACCAATCGCAGTTGGGACTTTTAGGGGAAGTTTTAATTTTAACAGACACCTACATTCTTCCCCATTTACTATATTTTCACATCCCCAGATACGTCAGCACTGAATCACCAAAAATACCAACATTTCTGAATGTCGATATGTGCATAGCACGCTAGTAGAAATCATTGATTGGAAACCCCATTAATTCATAAAGAATGTTGTTTGCATATTTCAGATATAAATCTATATTCTTTAACGTATATTTTGTTTGCAACAGATATTACCCTATTGAGGCATGCAAACGTTTAATTGCTTAGCTGATAAAACTAAAAATGAAACTACCTAATAAATTAGTCCTGGGCAGTTTCAGAATTAATTTCAAATTTTCAGAAACTGCATCGTGTGACAATGATCATCCAACCATTTGTGCAGAAACACCATGTACTTACAGCGATTCAGTTGCTGTGCTAAATGTTAACATCAAATTATGAAAGAGGATGTAAAGATTGTGCAAGCTTCACTGCCCAAAGAAACATTCAAATTTAATCAGTCAGTTTTTAGTAACTCATTATTAAAAATGAGGCCTAAAAATTTGCACAAACATATCCTGCACGTATTGCGGATTTCACTTCACTTAAATCAGGCAGAACTACCATGAAGGATGGAAATATCAATATGACCAAATTTGCAAGGTGTTCCGGTGCTGAAATTCTTAACTAATCTGCCCACTTATTTGTATATAGATTTTTTTTTTAATTACCACAAAATATGGCCACATTGAAAACGTGGCTTTGGACTTTGAATGACAAATGAAAGCATCATACAAACAATTTTTCATGAAAAACTAACTCAAACTAAACAGTTTTAAAAAGAAACGGAATTATTGTATACCATTCCTTCTTTAGATGTTAGTTTGAATAACAAATACCGAAACGTGGGACCAAAAAACACAAAATTTAGAGTAGAAGCAAACCCATCAGGCCCTTGGAGCCTGTTCCACCACTCATTGAGATCATGGCTGATCTTCGACCTCACCATTCGCCATTTTCCTTAAATATACACAAACCTTTGATTCCCTACTCATCCAAAAGCCAATTGACCTGCTTCAAACGAACACAATTATATTGTCACTCCAGGATATCTCGTATTTTGTTTAACAAATTATAAAAATGGCAGTTCTCCATTCCCCTGGACAGGGGCAATGAATTCACCCTCGTTCTGCTTTGGGTAGATTTACCCAACGAAATCACAAACCAGAAGATAAGAAAGCACACATTCTCCCTGCAAGTTAGTAGTCTAAAAGTCAATATGCAATTGATTGGTAATGATCATATAAATGCAAGTATTTAGAAGTGCGATTATATAGTAAACATATATTGAGAAGGAGCTGGAACTGCAGATGCTGGTTTCCACTGTAGACACAAAATGCTGGAGTAACTCAGCGGGTCAGGCAGCATCTCTGGAGAGAAGGAATAGGTCGAGACCCTTCATCAAGTATATATTAGGGGTTGCTAATGTATTTACAAATGCAAGTATTTATGTGCAATAATACAGCAGGCGGATATTAAGGATTGGTAATGTTTCTATGAATGCATGTAATGAGAAGTGCAATAATACAGTAAGCAGGGGGAGGGGGGAGTTTTAATTCTTACCGTTTGTTTTCAAGGGTACAAGTCTCTTGACCTCTCTGCACCAGTTGAGGCTCCAGTTGCCCTGAAGGGCGTTCTGTTGGGCCCTGTCGAGTAGAGCCTCTTGGATTATAGTCCTGAACTGAGGGCTGAAGTGACTCTGACGAAACAGCTCTACCGTGTACTTGTGCAGCCCCTTGAAATGGTGCATCAATCCATTGGCCGAGGTCGGCTTGAGCAGGTCGGTCTGGATCTTCTCCCTTAGCCTCACGTCCTTGGTCAAGTTGCTGGCGGAGAGAAACTGAGGCAGCAGGTTGCCCTCGGTTGCCATGTTCTGCGAATGAGCGAGTGAGTGAGTGAGTGGGGTAGAGGGAGAGTGGGGCTGCTGCGCTTCCACTCAGGCACACAGCCAGCTCACTGACAAACCCCGGCAAGGCAAGGCAAGGCAAGGCAAGGCAAGCAACAAAGCGCATGCAAACCTCCCCCACCCTCCGTCAGAAACCGCTTGCAATCCTCGCCGTTTGCAACAGTGACATTTACCGGTCGAGCGACGCTCCTCTAGCTTGCAATCAATCCTCTGGCTTGCCCTGGATTTGCTGCTGGCAGTCTCGCCTGTGCCAAGAGATGCCAGACCGACTGCTTGTCGCGGTGCAGGCGGATCGTCTGAGGCGCCTCCTGTTTTCCCTCCGTTCTTTTTGGCGAACCAAGAGAGAAACCAGCTAGAGGAGGGAAAACACGCCGGACTTTCCAGCGGGGATTTCCAGCCTTGGGGCGGAAAGCCTGGGCTGGCCTGAGCCGCCGGTAGGAGGAGCAGCGGAGCAGCGGAGCCCGGTCCGGGCCGTCAACCAGTGACAGGCAGCCGGGCTCTGCATCATTGCTCTGCAAATAGCTGACGAGCCTTTCCTCTGCCAACGCACCGGATCTTGGCCACTCACCTTGCTGCTCTTTTAATCTAATCTCATTTCACCACTATTTCAAACAAACAGCGCATCAGGAATTAAGCTCCCTGGTCTAATTACTCCCGCCCCCCACTCTCAATTGAATCTGCTAAAAAGGCAACCAAACAGTTCGAAATTTGTTGTGTGATTTACTCCCAAACTGTCTTTAGTTGTGTAGGTGGGAACATGCTTCCACTAGAGTCTAGAACCAGAGGGCATAACCTCAGAATAAAAGGACACATCTTTATAAAGGAAACGAGGAGGGATTTCTTTAGTCAAAGAACATGGTACTCCGTAACCATAATAAACAACAAAAAGAAAGTTATGTATAGGGGGGTTGCACGTAAGGTCACTGGGTCATAGGGCTTGACATACGGAGCCGGTCAATCCATCTGGAGGACATCCGTAACTTCCGAATATGGTATTAATGTAAAAAATGCGTACTTTCCTACCTGTTAAAAACCGCCAAAAATGTTGAATTTTTGCGCAGTAAAAAATTGTGGAAGTCGGTGTAAGTGTGAGAGACATGTGCCCAACTTTAGAATCCCAAAAGTGAAGCGAAATGAAGGTAAAGAGAAGCGAGAGCTGAAGGGAGAACAGCAGCTAAAGTGCTTGGCGAACATATCGGAATTGAAAATATTGGGAATTATCGCGTTTGCTCACTGCATTTCATCAACAGTAAGGCATTATTTGTGTTTTTTCTTGATTCCTTTGGTATCTAAAAAGTCTCAAGTGATAAATCTGGCTGTAAATTTTTCTTCAGATGCGTTTTCATTTTGTATGTAAAAACCCACTTGAGAACCATCGGCGATTTAAAAAATTTACAGCCAGATTTATCACTTCTGAAACTTTTTAGATGCCAAAGGAATCAAGAAAAAATACAAATAATGCCTTAGTTGACGAAATGCAGTGAGCAAATGGCCAATGTTCGCTAAGCACTCTGTCTGGTGTTGTCCCTTCGGCTCTCACTTCTATCTACCGTCATTTCTCCCCATTTTTGGAATTCTGAAGTAGGCTAAATGTCTCACACGCTTATCCCGATTTCCATAATTATTTACAGCGCAAAAATTGACAATTTCGGTGGGTTTTAACGGTCCTGCTACTCTGGAAACAATGGTAAGTGCTTTCCCTGCATTTCAACGCGTGTACTCCATTTGGAGTAGCGTAGCAACAGTACGGTTCATGGGTCGTGACCCGACTGCCGTGAAACCTTCCTATATATTTACTTTTATATAAACTTTTCAATTTGTTATTTATTATGGTGTTTACAGAGTACTATGTTCTTTGACTAAAGAAATCTCTCCTCGTCTCCTTTCTAAAGATATGTCCTTTTATTCTGAGGCTATGCCCTCTGGTTCTAGACTCTTACGCTAGTGGAAGCATTCTTTCCACTTCCACTCTATCCAGGTCTTTCACTATTCGGTAAGTTTCAATGAGGGCCCCCCTCATTCTTCTCAACTCCTGCGAATGCAGGCCCAATGCCCATATATGCTCATCAAATGTTATATATACGCTCATCAAAAAGAAAGTGTTATATATTATATATGCATTTTATACATATTATACAATATATATAAGCTCATCAAAAAGAAAATGTTATATATATAACATTTTCTTTTTGATGAGCGTATATATAATGTATGATGAGCGTATATATAACGTGTATATATAACGTGTGTGTGTGTATATATATATATTATATATATATATATACACACACACACATACTTTTATATAAACTTCATTTTGTTATTATGGTGTTTACAGAGTACTATGTTCACATATTTGTTGTGCTGCTGTAAGTAAGAATTTTGTTATTCCGTTTTGGGACATATAACAATAAAATACTCTTGACCATTGAAATTCCAGAGGTGCACCGAGAATGATTACACGTGACTTCATAGCAGTTTCACCAAGTGTGACATCCATGAATCCACGGGAATGGATAGGAAAACACACATCTTGAACAAAAGCAAAAGCATCTGGGAGCCAATTATCTCAACTCCAGGAGAAATCCCCAGGGATTTGGTGTACAATTTTGGTCGCCCAATTATAGGAAGGATGTCAACAAAATAGAGAGAGTACAGAGGAGATTTACTAGAATGTTGCCTGGGTTTCAACAACTAAGTTACAGAGATAGGTTGAATAAGTTAGGTCTTTATTCTCTGGAGCGCAGAAGGTTAAGGGGGGACCTGATAGAGGTCTTTAAAATGATGAGAGGGATAGACAGAGTTGATGTGGACAAGCTTTTCCCTTTGAGAATAGGGAAGACTCAAACAAGAGGACATGACTTCAGAATTAAGGGACAGAAGTTTAGGGGTAATATGAGGGGGAACTTCTTTACGCAGAGAGTGGTAGCGGTGTGGAATGAGCTCCCAGTGGAAGTGGTGGAGGCAGGTTCATTGGTATCATTTAAAAATAAATTGGATAGGCATATGGATGAGAAGGGAATGGAGGGTTATGGTATGAGTGCAGGCAGGTGGGACTAAGGGGAAAAAAAATTGTTCGGCACGGACTTGTAGGGCCGAGATGGCCTGTTTCCGTGCTGTTATTGTTATATGGTTATATGGTTATATGGATAGTGACCTGGACTTAAATCATTTATGAACACTGAAGCAAAACATATTATTTTATGTAAGATAGTGGGGGGGAAAATAACAGGGATTGGAAGTGAGGAAATGACAAGAGTGAATCAGCAAGCCAGACAGACTAGTTCCAACACAGCAAGGAATAGAAAGTTGCTCATCATCCTGATGATTGCCTCATATTGAACTTGTTGGAACATTCTGTCATTTTCTGGAAATTCCTCTCATTCTCTAACCCACAAAATAATTTCTGACGTTCAGCCCCTAAATGACACCATGGCTGCTACTAGTACCATAAAACCATAGCGCCATAGAAAGCGCATTATCAGGATGCATCACAGCTTAGTTTGGAAACAGCTCTATCCAAGACCGCAAGAAATTGAAGCAAATTGTGGACTAGACCATCACATAAACTAGCCTCCCTTTTATTGACTCCATTAATACCTCACGCAGCCTCGGCAAGGCCATCAGCATAATCAAGGATGAGTCACACCCTGGCTACTCCCTCTTCTCCCCTCTCCCATCAGGCAAAATGTATGGAAGTGTGAAAACGCACACCACCAGATTCGGGGACAGTTTCCTCCCAGTTGTTATCAGGCAACTCAATCATCCTACCACAACCAGAGAGCCGTGCTGAACTACTATCTATCTCTTTTATTGACCCTCGGACTATCCTTGATCGGACTTGCTGGCTTTACCTTGCACTAAACGTTATTCCCTTATCATGTATCTATACACTGTAAATGTATTGATTGTAATCATGTATTGCCTTTCTGCTGACTGGTTAGCATGCAACAAAAAGCTTTTCACTGCACCTCGGTGTACACGTGACAATAAACTAAACTGAAACAAGTGATCACTCAGGATATCTAAGGTAGACAAAGGTGCTGGAGAAACTCAGCGGGTGTAGCAGCATCTATGACGATGCTGGGATACCGGGTTTCAGCCCAAAACGTTGCCTATTTCCTTCGCTCCATAGATGCTGCTGCACCCGCTGAGTTTCTCCAGCACTTTTGTCTACCTTCGATTTTCCAGCATCTGCAGTTCCTTCTTAAACACTCAGGATATCTAGGTGGGACATGGGGTGAGTTAAATAGCTCTTGATCGTTGGATGAATCATCTTAATTGAAGATTGATTGATTTGATACTTTATTATCACATATGACATGTCACAGTGAGATTCTTTGTTTTGCATTCCATCCACCAGGTATGCTAAGATTGCCATACACAAGGTATGCAAGGTATGCAAGGTATGTATTGGGCGCTAACGAAGTATTCATTATAGTCTCCAATGGTCCCTCTTTGTTTTCAGCGACAGTGTCGCAGAAGTTGTCTTGTTCCTTTTGACAATCGTGACTTGTATCAAGAATCATTTGATACAGTCCTATGAGCATCCTTCATTCCGGACCATTTCTACTCTGTTCCCAAACTCCTTGCTGGATTTCCATTACTCTGGGTTATTTGACAGCGGAGGAAGTAAAAATCTCACTCCCAAGCAGAAGCTGAGTGATTTCTCAGGAGCTGCGTCAAATTTTCCACCCTTGGGTACAAAGGTTAATTCTATCAGCAGAGGATGAGGTTATAAAGGACTTTGGAAACTATGGGGAAGTCTTAGCTGAGGTGATAGACAGGAAGAGGTCATTGTTCTCAGTCATAGCTTGTGATTGCAAGGGGGATTTAATAATTGAGTAACTATCTAGCCACATCCTCTGGGCAATGATACATGCAGATTGCTACTGTCCAGGAGTAATTTCAGCCAGAACATTGTGATGGGCTTTGGGGATCTCACCCGGACAGTAAACAGCTCCTGGAGAACCTGCTCTGTCTTTCTGAAGCAAGTGAATGTTGGGTGCTTCCACTGAATCCTATCCTATCTGCGTGGTGGAAGAGGGTTCTGCGATCATTTGTGATTCTGCAAGAATAGACATGCTTATATGCCTCCTTTGTGTTCAATTGCAGCTGACAAAAATCTTCTATGAATTATAGTAATTCATTCTCGGAACTGCAAAATACAGGGATTGTGTTTTGTCTTTCATTATTTGTGTTCAATTTAGTCTTTTGGGCAGGGCCAGTACACCTGGTGTCATGACCAGGTTCTTAAACCCATTGCAGAAGCCATCAGCATGGGAATCAGCAGCTACAGACGAGCGCGGCCCACCACCCAGATGATCACCTTCATGAAGGCCAGAGTGCAGCTGCCAAGAACCACAGCAGCCAGGAATCCGTCAGGAATCCTGGCAACTGTGCAGGACTGGCAGCTTTCTGTCAACCTGGTGAAACAGCTGAGGTTCCCACAGCACATTGCCACGACCACCCTGAGGCCAGACATCCTCCTGGTCTCAGAGGCGACCAAAAACATCGTCTTGTTGGAACTGACAGTGCCGTGGGAGGACCGTCTGGAGGAGGCCCACGAGAGGAAGATGACCAAGTATGAAGAGCTGGTCACAGACTGCCGTAAGCAGGGCTGGAAGGCAAGGTATATGCCCATCGAGGTTGGCTGCAGAGGTTTTGCAGGACAAGCCTTGAGTGCACTGGGCATAAACGGAGTGGTGAAGAGAAGAGCCATCAAGAACACCACAGAGGCACCGGAGAAGATGGCTCTGGATCAGGAGAGAAGGTCCATGGGGAGGAGCGAATGCCACCTGAACACGTCATGGTTTGATCAACCACGGCTGGGTCGCCTGGGTGAGGGTGTCTGATGTTGAAAGACCCAAAACACCCAATGACCCCAGGTTACATCACTGATGATGTGTTCAGGAGCATCTATCGATGTATTTTTTTTAAATCAATTTTCGAGCACAAAAAGCAGAATAGCCCATGAGTGCACTAATCAGTTGTCATGATTCATGGGATGATCAAAGGTTTTGGTGGCAATGAAGAGTGGGATTGCTAAATTCTTTGGAAATAACTTGCAGTAATCTCACACTATACTCTTTCATCTCTAGTCTGGTGGTGGCATCATTAAATGGCCTATTTACGCAAGCCTCGTCAGCGTGTTCAAAGTTAATGTAGATAATGTTGGCAAAGGGAATTTGCCTTTATGTCGTAATTTTCAAATATTAAACATCGCAAGGCACAGAGGGTGCTGCGTATGTGGAACAAATTGCCAGAGGAAGTGGTGGAGGCATTTGCAACGTTTTAAAAGGTATATGACAATTACATGGATAGGAAAGGTCTGTGGCATATTGGCCAGGTGCAGGCAGGTGGAACAAGCCTGGCTAGGCAACTTACTTGGCGTGGATGAGATGGGCAGAAAGTCCTATTTCCACCCTTTAGAGCTCTATGACACTCCGCAGCAGAGTTATCAAAACAATACACATTGGACAGAGAAGCCAAACCTTAGACAATATGATGTCTTGATGTTAGGAAGAGATATACTGTACAGAGCCAAAAGCTTAGGGAAGAACATACAACGGTTGGAGCCTAAGCATGCAAAGGTATAGCCTCCAAGGATAAGCATTCAGACTAGGTAGCAAAGTGTGGTGGAGTACATGCCCCAATCAACTTCAAAGGTGCTGAAGTGGAACTGGTTGACAACTTCAAGTTCCTTGGTGTTAATATTACCAACAATCTCTCGTGGATCAACCTCATTGAAGTGACAGCCAAGAAGGCACACCAACATCTCTACTTCCTTAGGAGACTGAGGAAAATCAGCATGTCTCCAATGACTCTTACAAATTTCTACAGAAGCACCATAGACAGCATACTGTCGGGTTGCATCACAGCTTAGTTTGGGAACGGCTCTGCCCAAGGCTGCAAAAAAATTGTAGAAAGTAGTGGATATAGCTAAGTCCATCACGTCTGAAGTAGGGTCTCGACCCGAAACGTCACCCATTCCTTCTCTTCAAAGATGCTGCCTGTCCCGCTGAGTTATTCCACCATTTTGTGTCTAGCTACACTGACCGGTCTCCTCAATATATTCTCCATCTACCGTTCACGATGCCTCGGAAAAGCAGCAAACATAAGGCATGTCCCACATTATTCATTCCTCCTTCTTTCTGCTCCCATCAGGCAGCAGATACAGGAGCTTGAAACCACTCACCACCAGACTTGGAAACAGCTTCTTCCCCCCTGTTATCGGGCTTCTGAATGCTCCTGCCGTAAGCTAGAGTACTATCTTCAATATATTCGGCATATATTCAATGGTTTGAAAACACCAACAATCATGGTCTTCCAATATATTCTTCCTCGTTTCCATTTAATGATAGACCTATTAAAATACATAGTTTATTGACTCTGTTGAAGTATGAAAATAAATTATGTATATCTGGTAATTGATTATCTGCTGATATTGTTGAAAGTTACTTCTGGCTTTATAAACCCCTCTCTTTCCTGAAACATCCTCGCCTGTTCCAGGATGGTTGCCGTTCATTACCCACAAGATTATATGTTTGCAATCTCTGTGGATTGTCCTGTGACGCTTCACAGTCAAATGCACAAGATTCAATGCCAGTTTTTGTTGTTGTGAGATAAAGCACTTACGCGCACAGGCAGTTTCTGGCCTGATGCAAAATGCTAAAAAAAAAGCTCTGCTCTGCAACAGATGGGTCTGAAGATAAGTGAACTGAATGGAACCAGCATTAATAACTCTAAAGTCAAAAGCCTAGCAAAAGGCAAAGCAGTTACAATATATTCCATAATCAAAATATACCCAATAGAAAGTGGGATGCAGTAATATTATAAACAGCAGTATAGTTATGAATGGATGCCAGGTGAGTTTAAGCTTGTACCTCGATAAAAGACGGAAGACAATAATGAGGGGTGATTGAACTGGTGGTAACATGGAAGGAAGGTATAGAACTTCAGAGAGATGCAGGCAATGTGAGTATAGAATTACATGAACCTGTGGGATAGACACAAATTAATCTGGTTAATTTTTAAGGTAGAAGGTTACCCAGCTTGCACTGATTTATACACAATTTGATTTTGTTTCATTGTAATCATTATTGTGAAACTGGATAACCTGCAAAAATAGGTCTGGGTACCGTGATCACAATGAACCCAAGTCTGTTGGATGTTATACAGGAATTAGCATCTTCACGATCTCTGATCAGCCACATGATTTCTGCCTTGAGCATCAAACATATTGTTGATTAGCTGCACACTGCATCAAATCTGCTAGCAGAACCAGTCTGTACAACTCAACGTATTGGGCTGAATCTTCTTGGCTGTGGCCAATGATTCCAAAGGGAACCATTGTATTTAGACATTCGGATGGAAGTACATCTTGCTTTTATGTGGATTTACACTAATCCAGGGATTTATTGGATTACCGATGCATCTGTCACCATTATTCCATTATTGGATTCCACATCACGTCTTGTTTGGGTTCTCCAGAATTTTATCCATGAATTAACTTTGTGATTCCATGACAGGACAGACCTGGCTGAGGATTGGAAACAATATTAATTTTGATCAGACTTTTGACTCGTGGAATGGAGAAAGTCAGTTACTTTTTCAATATGTTACTTTAATTTAATGCTAGGTTGCATTAGTTTATTGTCATATATACCAGGGAGCAATTAAATTCCTTGTTCACACGAAGCTCACAGATTAAATCATATATGATACAGGAATGATAATACAACAAAAAATTCAATTAGAGCAAATCAGCAGAATAGTGCAAGAATGTAGTGTAAAATCCAATTAGTCCAAATCAATATTAAAGTACAATAATGGATTAGCTAAATGGCATTAAGTTAAAATTAAAAGTGCATAGAAGCACTACGGGAATGGGGGTAAGAAAGAGGTAATTGGTTCAGGAGTCGGATAGTCAGTATATAGAGGTTGGGGGAGGTGTGGAAATAGTGACAAAAAAAAGGGAGGTGATAGGTGGAGGTAATAAAAGGGATGCAGAAACTGATAGGAAAGGAAAATCAGCCTGGAACCAAATCAGGGAGCTTAGGTGCGCATTAGAGATCCTCAGACTATCTTTTACTGGACTTTATCTTGTACTAAACGTTATTCACATTATTTTCCATCTGTACACTATGGTTGTCTCGATTGTAATCTTGCATTGTCTTTCCACTGACTGGTTAGCACACAACAAAGGCTTTTCACTGTATCTCGGTGCACGTGACAATAAACTAAACTCAAATTAACCCCTCCTCACCTGGATTCACCTATCGCTTGCTAGCTCTTGCCTCACCCCCATTCCTCTTTCACCCTTTTACCTCTATTGTGAAACTGAACATTGTTTCAGCTGTGGAGGGAACCACTTAACATTTTGTGATATGCTTGACCTACTATATACATTTCCTGTGCATGTTAACTGCATTTGTGATTGTGTTTGCATAGAGCATAGAAATGGCATGCATTGTTCTCAGTGATATAAAGAGCACTATAATGACCACTGACAGCATGTAGTGCAAAATGAAAATGTTGCTGACAATCCCAGTTACGTTGACATGTCGCCGGGTGATGCCTGTTTGGTCGTGAGTAGTCGCTCAAAGAATCGTACCTTTTTCTGGTCGCCGCTGGATTTTCAACATCATTTGAAGATTTTCGGCGACCTGCTGCGACTATGACAGGTGCCGGCAATTCGCTGAAAAAATTGCGTGAGTGGGTCAGGCCCTTTACACTAATTTTACATTTATACCAAGCCAATTAACCTCCAAACCTGTAGGTCGTTGGAGTGTGATAGGAAACTGGAGCTTCCCAGAGAAAACCCATGCAGGTCACAGGGAGAACGTACAAATTCCATACAGACAGCACCTGTAGTCAAGATCGAACCTGGGTCTCTGGTGCTGTAAGGCAACAACTCTACCAATGCGCCATCGTGACGCCAATTCCAGTTAGCCAATCCCAATAACAGTTAACTTTTGAAGGGTCAATGTTTTTTCAAAGTGATAACAGGTGTAGATGGAAACCCTACAATATGCTAGACCTAAAACTCCCAAAAGTATTTACCAAAATCGTACATTTATGGACTGTTGGTCAAAGTAACAGTACTGGGAATAGATCAGAACTTTCCTGGTGGAGAGAAAAGGAAAGGAAATTGGAGTATTTGTTTGTCAGGAGTGCTTCATGGGGAATTACTGAAAGCAGTGGGAACAATGCAGTTTCTGATTTGAATCAATATCTTGGATTTTGAAATTTAGTGTAACCAGAGGAATTTTGTTCAAGATATCAAAAGGGGGAGAGATAATATAAGGTTAGAAGTCAGTTCTGAAATTATGAACAGATACACAAAGTGAGGCTAACAATATCTTAAAATTTAACACAAAGCAACTATGTGTAAATACAGCAAACAGATGGCACATGATCATGCCTTTTGTTGCAATAGCAAAAAGTAACAAAAACAAAGATTCTGTACTTAACATGCCCGATCAAAGTAGAACAGCAGGTTACAAAACCATCAGATTATGGATATGAAAATAACTATAGAAATTAATGGAGATTATACTTGAGATGTAGTCAGAAATCTAACCAATAAGACCCAGTGTGGGTTCCTCAGCATTATGTATGCAGTAAACAAATTCATTTCCCATTGAATGCTCCCTGCAGTCCACACAAGGAAGGACTGTCATAAGTAGAGCCAGGATGTTTAGGCACTAAAAAACTGAAATAGGCAGGCAAAGAAGCATAATAAAATTACAAAAAGACATGAAAAAGGCATTTATTGACAAAAAAAAGTCATAACACATTTATTTCCACCACCAAAATATGGTTAAAAATGATAATATAAAGGTATACTACATAGAATGCCAAAGTTGCCTGGTTGCACATAATTACTAGCATTTTTTTCAAATTATCTGGTGTTAAACTATGCCGTCTGTCAGACAGAATATGCTTTAGTTGTGAAAAACTTCTTTCTACCTCAGCTGAGTCCACTGGTGCATACCCAAAACAAGCTACAGATTCTATATTCATGTCAATATCTTGTGCATTACAGCTAGCTTTGAGAACTTTAGCTATGTTTTCTATTTCTTCAAGATCTTTGTTAGCTAAAATCACTGTCTCACATTTTCCTTGTATGTCTTTACCTACATCGCCAGGAACTTTACGAATATCGTCAGTTACTTTGTTGAAAACCTGTAAGTTATTCACTAATGTTTCGCCACATTTCTCAAGGGGATAGCTTGTGGGAAGTTTGCAAAATTGAAAGCAATAAACACAAGGTCGTGGTGGAGGGACTTTTTCTGCATGATTTTCTGACGATCCTGACTGCAGCAGATTCTTCTTCTTCAAAACAGTTGACGATTTATTTTATCTATTCGAAATTTGAAGCAAAGTAGAGTACAGCAGAGAGCCATGTACCCCACCTAGTCAAAACGGGGTGAGGAGGTAGCGGAATCTCTGGTGCCATTTCCTTGAACAAATGCACACGTAATGGTGCTTTGAGGAAGATTTTCTTGACATTGGAAAATAGGCAATCAAAATACATATGTGCTTGGCAATTCTATGAAGTCCTTGAACTAAGCATGTCAAATGCAACATTTTAGGAAACAAAACTTTAAGTCACAAACAGAGAAACAGTCTCGTGTTTTATACCTTCTGGCCAGAGTACAGCAAGTGAAGATATAAACAACTGAGCAATAGTTGAGCTGTTTGACCTCCAATACTTCCGATGTCAACAAATACTCCTTTGATGGTACACCTGCCTCCAGTGTACCTATTACCACATTGGCAACATAACTCCCCACAGCATCGGTTGTCTTGTCTATTGAGATCCATATTTTGTTGCATGCAACTTCATCTCTAATTTTCTGTACAACATTTTTGAAGTTGCTGTCAACATAATGTTTCCGTAAAAATGACTCGCTTGGTCTATGTTCCTCTGTGTATTTCTCTAAAAAACCTCTGAGAGGTATGTTTTCAAATTTCCACAGTGGAATTCCAGCATCAATGAATGCCTGGCACAGATCACTCGAAAACTCAGATTTGCGACTGGAGCTGGCAGTAAATGTAGTGAGGAGACAAGCTTGGGCATTTTGCTTTGGTAGTTTACACCCCAGTGATATCAACATTGACTTCTCTAATTTTAGATAACCCTTGTCTTCTCCCTCCTCCCCCTCCCCCTTCCCAGCTCTCCTTCTAGTCCTAGTCTCCGTCTCTTCCTTTCTTTCCCCCCCCCACATCAGTCTGAAGAAGGGTCTTGACCCGAAACATCGCCTATTCCTTCTCTCCATAGATGCTGCCTCACCCGTTGAGTTTCTCCAGCATTTTTTGTCCACCTTTGATTTTTCCAGCATCTGCAGTACTTTCTTAAATAGATCTTGGAGAAAACTGAACCAGCGGGCAGTGGCACGATTGAATGAATGACCGACGGTGGTGTCCTCGGTTTCGCCCCGGTGGTGGAAGTTTTCTTGTAAGTTATACTAGGTTAACATGTTAATAATAATAGTAATATTAACGTATTATTAATATTAATAATAACATTAATATAACATAGAAAACATCATTGTAATCACAGTACAACTAGAGAAAATAGCATGACCTTTTAGCAAAACGGCAAAGAAAGGCTGATTTAGGCACTCGATCGTGAAAAGACATTATCCTGGTGAAATCATCAAAAAAGGCATAAAACGATACATGGTATTTATGGCAAAATCCTGGCTTTAGTCATAAGGAATAGGAGTAGAATTAGGAAAATCCACCCATCGTCGATTCCGCCATTCAATCGTGGCTTATCTATCTCTCCCTCCTAACCCCATTCTCCTGCCTTCTCCCCATAACCTGTACTAATCGAGAAGCTATCTTTCTGCCTTACAAATATCCACTGACTTGGCCTCCACAGCCTCCTGTGGCAAAGAATTCCACAGATTCACCACCCTCTGACTAAAGAAATTTCTCCTCATCTCCTTCCTAAACGAACATCCTTTAATTCTGAATCTATGTCCACTAGTTCTAGATTCTCCCACTAATGGAAATATCCTCTCCACGTCCAACTGTGTTGCTGGAAGAATCTGGGATGGCCAACAGGAGGGAAAAGAGCACCAACAATTACCGTACCTCATTAGCCCACATGGCCTATTGCTATCCATAGCATCATTTATTTTTCACTGTTAAATTGGTTGATACAGACATAGGGTTCTATGTCAGAAGTGTCTAATCACACAGTGGCCAAAGGGACAGGTAAAATTTATGTCCCTTCAAATTGTGCTGGCATTACAATTCCATGAACAGACATCAATTACCATGACTCCATTCTGCGATGAACTGCATTGTAAATTGTCTCTTTCTCAGTGTATCTGTTCTCTATTTCGCTTAAGATTAAATGCAGCCCTTCCAAATAACTATCAATATGCTTAATGCAGATGCTGGCACAACACACTATATATGTCAAAGAATTTGGCTGTGCTTCAGGTTTTAATCAGCATTTGGGCAGCACAGTGGCACAGCCGTAGAGCTGCTGCCTCACAGAGCCAGAGACCTGGGTTCAATCCTGACCTCGGGAGCTGTCTGTGTGGAGTTTGCATATTTTCCCTGTGACCGTGTGGGTTTCCTCCAGATGCTATGGTTTCTTCCCACATCCCAAAGACACGCGCGTTTGTAGGGTTAATTGTCCTCTGTAAAGTGTCCCTAGTGTCTAGTGGGATAGCCCGTGTGAACGGATGATCACTGACTGGCGTGGACTAGGTGGGCCGAAGGGCCTGTTTCCATGCTGTATCTCTAAACCAAACTAAACTTTTCCACACACATCAAAACTTGTTGGAATGTCCTTCACAATTGCCTGAATACAAGGCAAAAGAGACAAAAGAAAATAGTGAATTTTGCACTTCCTTTGGTTGGATGATTAGATTAATAGCTCTGTCCCACGGTACGATTTAATTCCAAGAGCTCTCCTGAGTTAAAAAAGAATCAAACACGTGGTAAGCACGGAGAATGAATGTAGCGGGTACTTCGGAACTTGGGGACGTCTCTTAGCGCTAACGGCAGGTACTCGGGAAGACTCGCTAACGGCAGGTAAGCACGGGAAGACTCATGAAGATTTTTCATAATGATGAAAAATGTCCACGAGAGCCCCAGGTACCGACGAGTGGCCACTACCGTAAATCTCCGAGATTGAATCAGGGCAAACTCGGGAGAACTCTTGAAATGAACTCGTACCGTGAGACAGGGGTTTAAGAAATTGAGAGGGTACACAACATTGCTGGAGAAACTCAGCGGGTGCAGCAGCATCTATGGAGCGAAGGAAATAGGCGACGTTTCGGGCCGAAAACCCTTCTTAAGAAGTTGAGACTTGGTTGAATTGAAATGGAAGGAAGACTTTCTGATATCTTATGGGTTGCTTGTAGTCTTAATCTCTTTTTGTCTTGTTTGTTGGTCTTGAACAATGTCTGCTCCTTACAGAGTTGGTATTGTGTTGGTTTCCCCACATGAATCATTATAAGATCCCAAATGTATGTTGGTAAATTCACAGAAAGTTTTCTAGGGTGTTCAGTTACTGGAACCAAAAGGAGCAGTCAGTTCAGAAAATTCCCAGAATGTGAGCAAATATAAATAAAAACTCTATGATTTTCCCATAGAACGCCTGCATTCTTTATGGTTTTACTGTAAATGACTGTGTTACCAATATTGCCATTTTTCATCTGTACAAATAGGTTGATATCTTTATCGAAGATAGACACAAAATGCCGGAGTAGCTCAGCGGGTCAGGCAGCATCCCTGGAGAAAAGGTGCCTGTTTCGCGAGAAAAGGTAATGTTTCGTGTTGGAACCCTTCTTCAGATCAACTGATTTACTAATAGGTTAAACTAGTCCAGAATTTCACCCCTTCTACATAAACCATTACTACATGATGAACCTTACCACGATCCAGACTTGTTTGAATATTTCTAATTTTTGTCTGTCCCACTCACAAAATCAAGGCTTTGCTGGCCAAAGTTTATGAATCAAGGTTTCATGGTTAGTTTATTGTCACATGTACCAATTAAACTACAGTAAAATTCAGATTGCCATACCATCATACCAATAAAGAGCAACAAGACACCCAAATACATTTTTCACATGAACATTAGCCCTCCTGGATTTCTCCTCACCATTTTATGCTATTGAACTTTTAATTCTCCTTCTCTTATAATTTTAACAGTTCTATAAAACTGGCCTGATGTGACTCAATTTTCTAATGCCATACTGAAATTGATGTATCCTTCCCTCTAGCTACCCTATGTGAAGCTATGAATAAAATATAGAACAGTGCAGTACAGAAACATAACCTTTGACTCACGATGTCTATGTTGAACATTATGCCAAAATTAAACGTAATCTTTTCGGCCTGCATGTGACCTATTTACACCCATCCACGCCACCATCGTACATGCCACCATCACCATCCCTGACAACACATTCCAGGCAACTTCCACTCTGTGTAAAAAAACTATCCAAGTTTGACCTACCTTACCTTAAAGCTAATTTTCCCATTAAAGAAGCATCCTCTTCTGCACTCTCCACAAACACTCCACATCTTTCCTGTAACGGAGAAGCCAGAACTGCACACAATATTCCAAATACAGCATTACCAAATTTCTTTAAAGCAGCAATGTCACTTTCTGAATCTGATACTCAATGCTCTGACCCTTGAAGGCAAGCATACCATGCTTCTTCTTCACCATCTATCTACTTGTGTTGCTACTTTTAGGGAGTTATAGATTCCACAATAATTTTGTAGATTGCTGCGGCTAAAGGTCCTGTCATTAAATGTATACCTTTCACATATTTGCCCTCCTAAAGCGCAACACCTCACCCTTGCTCAGGTTAAATTCCATCTACCATTTCTCCACCTATCTTCTTCACTGTAATTCCACAACTCTGCAACTCCACCCATTTTAGTGTTGGCTGCAAACCAATCCATAGATATTTTCATCTATGCCATTTATCCATATCATAAACAACAGAATTCCCAGCACTGACCCCTACGGAACATCGCTGGTCGCAGACTTCCAGACAAATCGACCCCTTTCAGCTATTATTTTCTGCCTTCTATGGGTAAACCAAGTCTGAATCCAAACTACCAAGTCACAGTGGTTCCCATGAATCTTAATGTTCTGGTTCAGTCAACCATGAGGCACCGAAAAAAAAGTGTTTTATTACTCTAATGGATAAATTCTAATGACAGCAAATGTCATTCTTGTCTGTTTTCTGCTGGGCTTTCCCCACCTCTATCATCTCACGAGTCAATGTGGTAACTATCAACACTCGGATACACCCCAAATAGGAATGTTTAATTTGGATTTTGCCGAAGTTTCCAGTTTAGTTCAGTTTAGTTTATTGTTATGTGTACCGAGATACAGTGAAAAACTTTTGTTGCGTGCTAACCAGTCAGCAGAAAGCCAAAACATGATTCCAATCAATCTATTTACAGTGTATAGATACATGATAAGGGATTCCGTAGGACTAGAGATTTAAGACAGTGGAGCGATGGTAACATGAGTTGGTAGATCTGCTTCTGTGGCTCGCATGCAAATAGTCGCCGGGGTTGGGCGCCATCTTGGAAGCTCAACATTTTTTTTTTAAATCGTCCAAGGAAGTGTGGCTGCTCTTCATTTTGAAGTGGAGGCCATAAAGATTGACCAGTTTCTCACTCATCCATCCCAGCAGCTTGCAGATGGATTGAAGCATCATTTATTCAGATTCAGATTCAGATTCAGATTCAATTTTAATTGTCATTGTCAGTGTACAGTACAGAGACAACGAAATGCATTTAGCATCTCCCTTGAAGAGCGACATAGCAAACGATTTGAATAAAAAAAATAATAAGTGTTTTTTAAGTGGGGGGGGGGTGGTGATTGGCAGTCACCGAGGTACGTTGTTGAGTAGAGTGACAGCCGCCGGAAAGAAGCTGTTCCTCGACCTGCTGGTTCGGCAACGGAGAGACCTGTAGCGCCTCCCGGATGGTAGGAGGGTAAACAGTCCATGGTTGGGGTGAGAGCAGTCCTTGGCGATGCTGAGCGCCCTCCGCAGACAGCGCTTGCTTTGGACAGACTCAATAGAGGGGAGCGTGGAACCGGTGATGCGTTGGGCAATTTTCACCACCCTCTGCAATGCCTTCCGGTCGGAGACAGAGCAGTTGCCATACCATACTGTGATGCAGTTGGTAAGGATGCTCTCGATGGTGCAGCGGTAGAAGTTCACCAGGATCTGAGGAGACAGATGGACCTTCTTCAGTCTCCTCAGGAAGAAGAGACGCTGATGAGCCTTCTTGATCAGAGTAGAGGTATTGTGGGTCCAAGAGAGGTCATCGGAGATGTTGACTCCCAGGAACCTGAAGCTAGAAACACGTTCCACCTCCGTCCCGTTAATGTGGATGGGGGTGTGCGTGCCGCCTCTGGACTTCCTGAAGTCTACAATGAGCTCCTTGGTCTTCTTGGAGTTAAGGGCCAGGTTGTTGTCAGCGCACCATGCTGCTAAGTGCTGGACCTCCTCCCTGTAGGCCAGCTCATCGTTGTTGCTGATGAGGCCAATCACCGTTGTATCATCTGCATACTTGATGATGGTGTTAGTACCATGTACAGGTGTGCAGTCATAGGTGAAGAGGGAGTAGAGGAGGGGGCTCAGCACACAGCCCTGAGGAACGCCGGTGTTCAGGGTGAGGGTTGAAGAGGTGTGCTTGTCTAACCTCACAGACTGGGGTCTGTTGGTTAGAAAGTCCAGTATCCAGTTGCAGAGGGAGGGGTCGATGCCCAGGTTACCGAGTTTGGTGATCAGTTTTGATGGAATAATGGTGTTGAATGCTGAGCTGTAATCGATGAACAGCATTCTTACATAAGTGTCTCTGTTGTCAAGGTGGGAGAGGGCGGAGTGAAGTGCCGTTGAGATGGCATCCTCCGTACTCCTGTTCGTGCGGTAGGCAAACTGATAGGGATCCAGTGTGGGGGGTAGGCAGCTTTTGAGGTGCACCAGGACCAGCCTCTCGAAGCACTTGGTGATGATGGGGGTAAGTGCAACTGGGCGGAAGTCGTTGAGGCTTGCCGCAGTGGAGTGTTTTGGCACTGGCACGATGGAGGTGGCTTTAAGGCAAGTGGGGACAACTGCTTGGGCAAGTGACAGGTTGAAGATGTCAGTCCAGACGTCTGTCAGCTGCGCAGCACAGGCACTGAGCACGCGCCCGGGGATGCCGTCAGGGCCAGCAGCCTTACGTGCATTAGTCCTACTCAGTGCCACGTACACGTCGTAGGGGGTGAGTGTGAGGGGTTGGTGATCGGCAGGTAGCACAGCCTTGATGGCTGTCTCTAGATTGTCCCTGTCGAAGCGGCCATAGAAGTGATTAAGCTCCTCAAGGAAGGAGGCGTCGCTGGATGTGGGGGTGATGTTGGAGGGTCTGTAGTCCGTGATGGCCTGGATGCCTTGCCACATGCGTCGGGGGTCGGAGTTGTTGTTGAAGTGCTCCTCAATCCTGAGCTTATGGCAGTGCTTGGCCTTCCTGATGCCCCTCTTCAGGTTAGCCCTGGATGAACTGTAGGCTCGAGCATCGCCTGACCTGAAAGCGGTGTCCCGTGCTTTCAGCAGTAGCCTGACCTCGCTGTTCATCCATGGCTTCTGATTCGGGTATATGGTCACCTGTTTGAGGGAGGTGACACTATTGATGGTGGAGTTTATAAAGTCCAGAACAGAGGATGTATAGGAATCAATGTCCGTGTGAGAGTCAAGGGTGGCCTGGGCTGCAAACGCCTTCCAGTCAGTGTTTCCAAAACACTGCTGAAGTGTGAAGTCCGCTTCCTCTGACCAGACTTTAACTGTCCTTACAGTTGGTTTAACCCGTCTGATGAGTGGGGAGTACTTAGGGAGCAGGAACAATGAGACGTGATCAGACTGACCAAGGTGGGGGAGGGGGATGGCTTTGTAAGCTTCAGCCATATTGGTGTAGACTTTGTCCAGTGTCTTGTCTACTCTAGTGGGGAAGGATACATGTTGGTGGAATTTGGGGAGTACAGTCTTCAGGTTGGAGTGATTGAAGTCACCCGCAACAATGAAGGCTGCCTCAGGGTTGTGCGTCTGTTGTTTGCTAATGGCAGTATGCAGCTCTTTCATTGCAAGCTTGGCATTAGCATCAGGAGGGATATAGGCTGCAGTCACAACAGTGGAGGTGAACTCTCTGGGCAGATAGAACGGTCTGCATCTAACCAAGAGGAATTCAAGGTTAGCTGAGCTATGTACATATGTACATATGGTGTACATATTTAATGGAAGGTGATTGATGCAATGACACAGCCTCTACGGAGGTTGGGCCCATGGTGGATCTGTAGGTAAGGATAACAACTCATGAGCTATTGTGGAGCAGAAAGTGAATTTAATGAGTTTCTAAGGCCAGATACATTTAAGAAACATTTTCCACAATCCCCTTTTCACTATAGAATCGAAGAGGCCATAAGTGTACACAAGTTCATTTTTCTCCCTACATTTTCTACCTACTTTTTGCAAATAATTGGCACTGGCAGTCCTAGTGTTCAGGCTCCCATCTTATTTTATAACCCCAAAGGGTGGTCACTTTGGTCATTTGGTAGATTGACATAGAAGCTGAAGAGAATATATATGCTGAAATATGGAGAACAAAAACAAAAATAAACTGCTGAAAGATCTCAACAGATTGAGCGGAACCTGTAAGTGGGGGAGGGGTGGGTGGGGGGGGGGGGGGAATTTAGACGTCTCAGGTCTAGACTCTGCATCGGGACTCTGCATCTGCTGCAGAATCTCAAACCGAAATGTCAAAAATTCCTTTCCTCCCCACAGTTCATGTTATAAGATCAGAATTAGGCTTTTCGGCCCATCAAGTCTACTCCGTTATTCAATCATTGCTGATCTATCTTTTCCTCTCAAGCCCATTCTCCCCGTAACCCCTGACACCCATAATCAAGAATCTGTCACATAAAAAATATCCATTGATGGCCTCCACAGCTGTCTGTGGCAAAGTATTTCAACAAATTCACCACTTGCTGAATAAAGAAATTCTTCCTCATCTCCTTTCTAAAGGTATGTTTTTTATGCTGAGGCTTTGGCCTCTGGTCTTAGACTCTCGCACTAGTGGAATCATCCTCTCGACATCCACTATCCATGCCTTTCACTATCCAGATGCTGCTTGATCCAATACATTGACAATAGCGGTTTATCTCAGACAAACATCTTCTGAACAATTACTGACTCAATCCGAGAGTTGAGGAGAAATGATGTTCTGATATATGACGTCCCTCCCTGCTCTTGTATTGATGACCTTTGTTAGGGCAAGCGGAGGTTCCAGCTAGAGTACATCTCTCTGAAATCCCCCAAACTGCCTTGGAGTCTTAGTCAAATTAGGATGAATGTTTAATAACCAAAGTCTACTTTTTAGTTTAGTTTAGTTTAGTTTAGAGATACAGCGCGGAAACAGGCCCTTCGGCCCACCAGGTACGCGCCGAACAGTGATCCCCGCAAACTAACACTACACCCACTTGGGACATTTTTATTATACACCAAGCCAATTCTCCTGCAAACCTGTACATCTTTGGAGTGTGGGAGCAAATTGAAGATCTCGGGGAAAACCCACGCAGGTCACGGGGAGAACGTACAAACTCCGTACAGACGGCACCCGTGGTTGGGATCGAACCCGGATCTCCGGCGTTGCATTCGCTGTAAGGCAGCAACTCTATCGCTGTGCCACCGTGCTTGGATTTAAAAGAATAATTTTAAACGAATCCAGTGATTTGCATAGATCAGCCATTTATCATGGGTTGGAGGCAGCAGAGGAATGGTACCGAAATAAGTTACACATTATGGGCAGTTTTTGAGGCAGTAATTTCTAGGATTTTAGGTGACACTTGATTTCATACGATGGGTCAGAGACCAGAGCAATGTGCAGTTCAAGTCTTTGTAATTTAGGTTTCAGGTATTAGGCTTATTCAGACAGTGGATTCAGAAAGTGGCTTTGTAAATATTTGATTAGTGTATAAATGTAAATAATTTGGTGTACATATGGTGTACATATAGCTGCTAAATTTGTATAAGATAATTACAAGCAGTTGAATAAGGGGTGGGAATTAATAAGCTTTGGTTTCTTCCTGCTCCTTTTTGGACACATACGATTTCATTTATTTATAGATATTGTTTTGTTTTTTGTATGCTGTTTCACACTTGCTTTTTATTCTTTTATTCTGTTCGAAATAAATTAAAAAAAAAAAATAAAAAGTAAATATATCAATTTAGAGTCATAGAGAGTGGAAACAGGCCCTTCGGCCCAACTTGCCCACACTGACCAACATGTTCCAACTAAACTAATCTCACCTGCCTCCTAAAGCTACCCTATTCATGTACCTGTCTAAATGTTACAATGGTACCTGCTTTAACTGTCTCCTCCAGCAACATTTCATACACCAACCACCCTTTGTGTAAAAAGGTTACCTATCAGGTTCCCATTAAATATTTTCCCCCTCTCCTTAAACCTATGTCTTCTGGTTCTCGATGTCCCCTCTGCTGGGCAAAATACTGTGTGTGGTTACCTGATCTATTCCTCTCATGATTTTGTACACCTCTATAAGATCACCCCTCATACTCCTGCGCTCCAAGGAATAAAGCCCTTCCTCCCAACATGACCTCCCAACTTCTATACTCAATACTCTGACTGATGAAGGCCAATGTGTCGAAAGCCTTCTTGTCCATCCTATTTACCTGTGACACCTGCACTGCTAGATCCCTCTGCTCCACAACATTCCCCAGAGCTCTACCATTCTCTGTGCATGTTGGACATCCCAAAATGCAACACCTCACATTTCTCTGAACTCTTGGCCATGACCTGAGTATGCTCGAGGCTGGTACGGAACAGGTTAACTGTTTGATTAGTATGGGTGAAGGGAATTATGGGGGGAAGGCAGGAGAATAGAGTTGAGAGGGAAAGATAGATCGACTATGAATGAATGGTAGAGTAGACTTGATGGGACTAATTCTGCTCCTATAACCTATGAACTAAATTCCATTAACCATTCCTCAGCCCAACTGATCATGATCCTGCTGTAATGTTTGACAACCATCTTCACTATCTACAAAACCATCCACTTTAGTGTCAACTGCAAGTTTTCCAATCATGCCATGCCCATTCTCATCCAAACCATTGATATAAATGCCAAACAGTAATGGCCCCAGCACTGAACCCTGAGGCACACCACTAGTCAGAGGCCTCCAGTCCGAGAAGCAACCTTTCACCATCACACTCTGCTTCCTTCCATGAAGTCAATTTCCTTTCCATTCAGCTACCTCTCCTTGGATCCCATGCGATCTAACCTTCCAGAGCAGCCTACCATGCAGAACCTTGACAAATGCTTTATATAAATCCATATATACAACATCTACAGCTCTGCCCTCATCGACCTTTTTTGTTCACCATGATAAAACAATCAGATTTGTGAGACACGACCTCCCATGTACAAAACAAAGCTGACTATCCCTAATCAGCCTTTGTCCATCTAAATGCAAGTATAGCTTATCCCTTAGAATATTCCCTCGTAACTTTCCAACCACAGATGTTAAGCTCACTGGCCTGTTGTTCCCTAGCTTTTCCCTGCAGCCCTTCCTGAATAGGGATATGGCATTTGCACTTTTGGCACCTGTATTTAATGACATCTCATAAATCTTGGCCAGGGCACCTGCAATATCCAAGCGTACTTGGATAGAACTGACTTACAAAAATTTTTACTGATTCCCTGAAGAATTCATTGCAGAGAGCCCTGTGCTTACAGTCAATATGTATGACAGTAAGCCCTGTGCTTACAGTCAGATTGTTAGCTACGGGCGTAGGTAGAGAAACTGGGTCTCCTGACCCAATCATTCAAAAAAGGATGAAACATCTATCATCACTTTCTACCACTATTTCTCCACTTTATTCTCATGGTACTTAAAAAAAAATGTCTCCAGAGAGACATATGGAAATACCCCACTATGTAATGTAATTTGCATTTGTGAAGTTTGCTTTTTTCCCCCTCTAGTAATGCAGTGTTCACAGACTAGTTCCCCTTTTCTACTTCTGGGATATAGATGTGATTTTGCTATTTATTTGATGATAGTTTCTTCATCACGGATGAGACTTTACAGAACAGCAGCAGCATGTAGAACGGCATGGTGGCGAGAAATACAATGATCTGGGTGGGGATGGCTGGTGCACAGTTGGGAGGGAGTTGCCCTTGGACTACTCAAAGTCCTCAGTATTGACTCATACAAAGCCTCGTGGTGTCTGTACCTGGGCAAAATGTCAGCTAATGCTCTTCCTCAGCAGATATTGAGAAGAGCTGGGGAGAGCCATAACACAGCGCCTCACTTTTTCCTGCTGACTGCAACATCAATCCAGTTTGTCCTCAAGGATGTAAGGAACTGCAGACACTGGTTTACACATAGGAGACACAACATGCTGGAGTAACTCAGCGGGTCAGGCATCATCACTGAAGAACCCGGATAGGTGATATTTCGGGTTGGGTTGGGATCAGTCTGAGGAAGGGTCACCTTTACATGTTGTCCAGAAATGCTGCCTGACCCACTCAATTCCTCCAGCACTTTGCGTCATATTTTGTTTTCTGCGATATTTGCTTTTTAGCAACATTTCTCTTTATCATTTTTCAACCATCAGTGTGCCTTGATCACTGTCATTCATTGGCATCAACTCCCTCCAGTCTCAGAGATCTGTGCAGGGTCACAGCTCGTTGATTCTGGCCAAATAGTGTACTGCTGGGTGGTTGAAATTGTGGGGCTGTCAAGTCTGGATGTGGGTGAAGTCCCTGGATTGACTGACTGGCATTGTGGCCAACCTGCCCTCAGAACAGGGAAGTTGGCTAAACCAAAGTTAGACCAGTGGAAGATCCAAACCACATCAGAAACAGTTAGGCCAGACATGCACTCTCAGCACACATGCTGACGAGACCATGAAAGAACTGATGGAGATACAAGAAACTGCAGATGCTGGAATCTTCAGCAAAAAACAAACAGCTGGAGAAATTCAGGCATCATCAGCACCTGCAATGGAGAGACGACATTTTGGGTCGGAAACCTTCTTTGGACTGTCTGCCTGACCTGCTGAGTTCCTAGAGCATGTGTCGGAGGGAACTGCAGATGCTGTTTTACACCGAAGAGAGACACAAAATGCTGGAGTAACTCAGCAGGTCAGGGAGCACCTCTGGAGAAAAGGACTAGGTGACATTTTGGGTCGAGACCCATCTTCAGACTGGCAGGGACTCGAAACATCACCTATTCCAGAGATGCTGCCTGGCCCGCTGAGTTACTCCAGCATTTTGTGTCTAACTTCGAGTTCCTACAGCAGTTTGTTTTTTTTGTTTATGGGAGAATAGGTATTACTGACCACATGTGGGCCCATTATTCAGTGACTGAATATTCAGCATGAGTGTAGGTCCAGAGAAAGAGGTGATACCAGGGCTTCATTCAGTATCTGTTCCTATTGTACTAAATAGAGACATGCACTGAATGGAGCCTTGGTATCCTGTCTTTACCTTGTTTGGAGGATTACTTTCAAAGCCTTGCCCCCATTAGTTATCTTTGGAATGATGAGCAGTGGTCTCCACCTTGCCATCAAGCAGAGAGAGGCTTCAGGAAGGCCACACACAGCAAGAGTATAACTACATCCCCTCCTCCACCCCTAACCAGCAAACCGAGTCTGCCTTATGGCCAGTGATAACCCTGCCTGGTTCAACCAACCACAGCTCGTAAAGACCAAACAGTGCTCCAGCCAAGGGAATGAAGGTGACACCTTAAACAGCAGAGAACCCAGAACTCCAGGAGCCCAGCACAAACGCCTCTGATCATCCCCAAGCATGATGGGCAGTGATTGAGACTCATACAGATAGTTAAGGAGCCTAATTTAAGTATTGCACAAACTAATGTGTGTGTGCATCAGTACATGTGAATAAAGCTGTGTTTGCACCGAGATCAAACATGTGCTCTTTTGTTTGCCTCCAAAGTGTAAAGCACCTGGTTAAAGCACACTTAGAGGGATATTGGTCAAAGTGTTCAGAAAGAGCGGGAGCAACAGTATTAATTGATAACATTTGACTTTTTTTCCAAACCATTGGTGTACCACTTCAGAATACAACTCCAACCCCAGAAATATCCTCTCCATTCGGATCCAAATCCTGTTCTTTTACACTAGACTTTTGACTTTTAGACTATAGAGAAACAGCACGGAAACAGGCCCCTTCGGCCCACCGAATCTGCGCCGATCAGCAGTCACCCAAACACCAGCACTATCCTACACATAGGGTTGCCAACTTTCTCACTCCAAATAAGGGATAAAAGATAAAAACAAGGGACAAATTCCCAACGGCATAACGTACAGAAGGCCTTCACTGAGTCACCGCTGACGAGTTTAACCCACGTCTTTTTTGCTTCCCATTGCTTGTTATAGCTGCACAGTCTTTTCATTTTTGCATGTTTATCCATATTTGCACATGCCGAACCGACCGAACAACACCAGACGTTACTGAAACGTTTTGTTTTGGCAGGAATTGTGCTGCATCAATAACTTCACAAATAACTTCCTGTTTACTTTTTATCGCCACTCGTGATATTTTCAGCTTCCTTCCATTCTTGCCTCGCTGCTGCAGCTGCCCGTCGTCTTGTTTTCTATAGAGTTCAGGAGCCTGACAGCAACCAAGTTAAAATCTTTAGACAACTTTCAGGTCCTTAAGATTTTCGTTTATAGCAGCTGTTCTTATGTTGGGAGGAACAGTGTTCATCAGAGCGCCAATGAGACATTTAATGGGAATGAATTTGCTTTCTCATTGCTTTCGTCTGCACAGTTTAAAATAAATGCAACACAATCCATAGATTGTGTCCCATTGTCCCATAACGCAGCGTGGAAAGTTGAGGAATTCCATGTTCAGGGAACCTGTTTTGCTGCAAGCAATTGATGTTATACACAAAACCTTTCCTCCAGTCATTGTACTGTTTTAATGGGGGGAAGTTGCTCGTGTTTCTGCTGTAAGTAAAGTTGTTTACTATCATCGGTCTCAAGGTTCAAGGCCAGCCAGCTGTGTAATCTACTGCTTGCAATGCGGAAGCCTCCAATATTTTTTTATCAGTCAATGCTCTCAAAATATAATATGCACATATTCTCCTTGCCTTCTAAATACAGCTGGGTTTGTTGACTGGCAATAATGGTTTTAATTGTGTGCTGAACCGCTCTGTAACCTTTCGGTTGATGCAACAATACTTTCTATTATATAGCACTTTTTATATAGGCATTCCAGCACACTCAACAGGAAAAACTAGGGTGGCTCACTTTAGAGCCTGTGATCACAGGATTAGTCAGAAAGGAGGAATTGAAAGGAGTGATGAAAGAGCGGCAGTGGGCGGAAACATTACAGGGAGGGATTTCCAGAGTTTAGGAACATGCGAAGTGAAGGCATGGCAAAAAGTGGCAGGTTTAATCTGGGAACATTTAACAGACATTTGGATAGGTATTTGGATAGGAAAGGGTTTGGAGGGATATGGGCCAATGCAGGCAGCTGGAAGTAATGTAGATGGGGCATCTTGGTCGGCATGGGCATGTTGGGCCGAAGGACTAATATCCATGCTGTATGACTATGACTCTCTGTGAATGATGAAGACAGATTTAAGGTGGCACGGTGGTGCAGTGGTAGAGTAGTTGCCTTACAGCGCTTGCAGCGCCGGAGACCCCGGGTTCGATCCCGAATATGGATGCTGTCTGTACAGAGTTTGTATGGTCTCCCTGTGACCTGTGTGGGTTTTCTCCGACATCTTCGGTTTCCTCCCACACTCCAAAGACATACAGGCATGTAAGTTACTTGGCTTGGTATAAGTGTAAATTGTCCCTAGTGTGTGTAGGATAGTGTTAATGTGCGGGGATCACTGGTCGGTGTGGGCACGGTGGGCCAAAGGGCCTGTTTCCACGCTGTATCTCTAAAACTAAAAAACTAAAAAGAGGCTAAATCAGAATAGAGCAATATCCTCTGTGACAAAGATAAGATGTTGAAGACCATAAGACATAGGATTAGAATTAGGCCATTCAGCTCATCGATTCTACTCTGCCATTCATTCATGGCTGATCTGCTTTTCCCTCTCAACCCCATTCTCCTATCTTCTCCACATGAACTTTGACGGCTTTCCACGGCTGTTTAAAAGTGATGCAGTTTTTGAGGACATCGAGTTATGGTGGTTGGGTGAGTCTGAGATGCTCAATTAATTGTGACAAGTTGACGAGCAGGTTTGAACATGAAGATAAAGACAGCACCTGCAAAAGTACTTGTAAATAAAGGGCAAGCCTCATAACTAATGCAATTTGAATTTGAGCTTGAGTTTGAATTGAGTTTATTGTCAAGGGTACCAAAGTACAGTGAAAAGCTTTTGTTATGTGCTAATCATACAGCGGAAAGAAAAAACATGATTACAATCGAGCCATCCACAATGTACAGATACACGATATAGGGAATAATGTGAATAATGCTCAGTGCAATATAAAGTCCAGTAAAATCCGATCAAAGATAGTCCGAGGATCTCCAATGAGGTAGATACTAGCTCAGGACTGCTCTCTAGTTGTTGGTAGGATAGTTCCGTTGTCTGATAACAGCCGGGAAGAAACTGTCCCTGAATCTGAAGATGTGCATTTTCACACTTCAATACCCCTTGCCTGACGCGAGACGGAAGAGGGAGTGGCCAGGGTAAAACTTATCCTTGATTATGTTGCTGGCGTTGCCGAGGCAGTGTGAGGCATAAATGGAGTCGATGCAATGGAGGTTGGTTTGTGCGACAGCCTGACCTGCATCCTGCATCCACAATTCTCTGCAATTTCTCACGGTCTTGGATGGAGCTGTTCCCAAGTCACGCCGTGATGCATCCCGATAAAATCCTCCTAGAAGAGCTAAACAGAGTGCAGCAAACCAAAGTATTAACGGTGTTCACAGAAAAGGAAACAATCACATAAGAAAATCACAGAGGGAGGTCTGCATACCATTGACAAGGAAGAGCGGGCGGAACAAGCAGCTCAAACACCAAGGCTGGTGGACGGAAAAAAAGTGTCTTTCAAAAGTAAAGATTAAAGAGAGTGATATTAATATTGACAGAACTACAGTCTGCCTTTGGAATGTCTGTGCATTTTATTTTTACAAAAAGAAAGTTTATTCAATATAAAAAAGTATATACAAAACTAGAACCGTGCAAAAACTCTTTCGCCATTCTCAGTGTCTGTTTATATATTAATTAGTGTTACATTTGGTCGTGTTCACAAACTATCCTTATGCCAAGCACCCTTGCCACTCACGTGGTCCCCTGGGGTGGAGGCCAAAGAGCAATTAACCACTACTTAAGTTAAGGCCAACTGTTGTAGAGTAACAATCACTTCACATCCAGTGATGATAGAATGGATCGGCTGGGCTTACATTCACTGGAATTTAGAAGGATGAGAAGGGTTCTTATGAACCCATATAAAATTCTTAAGGGATTGGGGTGGCTAGATGCAGGAAAAATGTTCCCGATGTTGGGGGAGTCCAGAACCAGGGGTCACAGTTTAAGAATAAGGGGTAGGCCATTTAGGACTGAGATCTTCTTCTTATCGAGTCCACGCACGGGTCCACGCCAGAGCTGAACACACTTCTCGGCATCTGCATACAATGGTGTCTGTCTTGTCTTCTTGTGTGTGGTGGTGAATAGATTGGTGAAAACAGGGCCGCGACGTGAACGCTCTTTCCTTGCCCCAGGACTGAGATGAGGAAAAATCTTTTTCACCCAGAGAGTTGTGAATCTGTGGAATTCTTTGCCACAGAAGACAGTGGGGGCCAATTCACTGGATGTATTCAAGTGTGGACACCTCCAGATTCAGGGATAGTTTCTTCCAACTGTTATCAGGCAACTGAATCATCCTACCACAACTAGAGAGCAGTGCTGAACTACTATCTATCTCATTGGTGACACTCAGACAATCTGTTCGGACTTTACAGGGTATACTTTGCACTAAACGTCATTCCCTTATCATGTAGCTATGCATTGTAAATGGTTCAACTGTAATCATGTATTGTCTTTCTGCTGACTGGTTAGCACGCAACAAACGCTTTTCACTGTACATGTACAAGTAAAAATGAATCAAACACATGACACATACTCGGTACACGTGACAATAAATCAAACTGAACTGAACTGAGATGACTAAGGAAGGGTGGAGACAATTATGGCCTATTTACTAAGGAAGGGCATAATGACCTGTTTTACCAATCCAATCATATTGTACTTTTAACAAAAAGCATGGATAAAAAAAATGGATTTAGCTTCCATGACATTTGAATTGGATAAATCTGTAATGTTATGTGCTGTCACTTTGAAAGCCTTTAGAAAGGTAGCCTTGCCTTCCAGCATCAAAGCCTGCACTAGACCCCACAGCAGCACGGTGGAGCAGTGGTAGAGATGCTGACCCGAGCGCCGTAGACCCGAGTTCAACCCCTACTGCGGGTGCTGTCTGTATGGAGTTTGTACGTTCTCCCCGTGACTGTGGGTTTTCTCCGAGATCTTCGGTTTCCTCCCATACTCCAAAGACATACAGGTTTGTAGGTTAATTGGCTTGGTAAGTGTAAAAATTGTCCTTAGTGTGTGTAGGATAGTGTTAATATGCAGGGATCGTTGGTCGGTGCGGACCTGGTGGGCCGATGGGCCTGTTTCCCCGCTGTATCTCTAAACTAAACATGTTTACCACCAGGTGGCACTATGCCACATACCATGAATACAACCAGGCCTGCAGATAAGACACTGGGTGCTGGAGTAACTCAGCAGGTCAGGCAGCATTTCTGGAGAACATAAATGGGCAACATTTTGGGTCGGGACCAACATCTTCAGTTCCTTGTTTCTACAGGCCTATAGATGGCAGTGCATTTAGTGATATGTTATTTCTTATTAGATGACGTCACTGGGCAAAGATAATTTGCTTCCTCCACAGTTTTGAAGTGAACCTGTTGAACATATTGAACCTATTGAATGATGTTGAACTTGCACAGATAGGACAGGAGGTGCATGATGGGACTGTTTATTAATGTCACCTATTACTGCGTTCCATCCAAGCAGATCGTGCAACACATAAGTGAATACATCCATCAAAAATGTTTAATTGTCATGTGTGCTGAAACGGAACAATGAAATTCTTACTTGCAGCAGTACAACAGGTTTGTAAACACGATACTCAATATATAATTAGTTGATATAGTTTACATGTACTGAGGAACAGTGAAAAGCTTTCTGTTGCATGCTATCCAGTCAATGGAAAGACTATACATGATTACAATCGAGCTGTCCACAGTGTACAGGTTCGTAATAAAGGGAATAAAGTCCACTAAAGTCCGCTTAAAGATAGTCAGAGGGTCTCCAATGAGGTAAATGGTAGCTCAGGTGCACTATCTGGTTGTTGATAGGATGGTTCAGTTGCCTGATAACAGTTGGGAAGAAACTGTCCCTGAATCTGGAGGCATGCGTTTTAACACTTCTGTACCTCTTGCCTAATGGGAGAGGGGAGAAGAGGGAGTGACTGGGGTGAGATTTATCCTTGATTATGCTGGCGCCCTTGCCGAGGCAGCGTGAAGTGTAGATGGAGATAACATAATAAGCAAACAAAAAATGTTGAATTCATTAAAAAAAATATAGCCAGAAGACCCAGTGGAACCAAGGCAGTTCATAGTTCGGAGTATAGTTGGTGTCTACGATACAAAAGGATACGATAAAATATTCATCCCCAGAGGGAAATTGGTCTGCCAACAGTCACAACACACAAGGTACATGAACATTTTTAATTAAAAGTGAAAACAAAAAGAAAAACTAGAGCGCCCCCCACCTTGTCCCCCTCACCGGGCCCTATTGTCTTCCCATCCCCCTCCCTCACTCTCATCGACCATTGATCACGGGTCGATCACGAGCCCCCCCCCCCCCCCACCGCTGTGACTCATGCTGCCGCCGAGGCACTTGCTGCATCCGCTGAGACTCCCATCACTGCCGCTGAGGCTCACACTGCTGCCGAAGCTCCCATCGATGCGGCCGAGGCTCATGCTACCGCTGAGGCTCATGCTGCTGCCGAGGCACTTGCTGCTTCTGCCGAGGCTCACGCTGCCGCCGAGCCTCCCATTGATGTTGCCGAGGCTCCCATCACTGCCGCTGAAGCTCCCATTGCCGCTGAGGCCCCACCACCATCAAGGCTCACTCTGCCACCGAGGCACTCGCGGCCGCTGCCAAGACTCCAATCGCCACTGCCGAGGCTCACCTCACCGTCGTCGTTCCTTCAGTCCAGAGAGGCCTCGCCGCCCTGCTTCTCCGGCAAGTCGGGCCTACCAGGATGCATTCCAGTCGGCGGCGGTGGCGCGGTTGTTCGGCGGGTGGATCGGGCCCGCACAGCTCCCCGGGCCACTCCCACCACGCGCGCGGCTCCCCAGGTCTGCAGTGTTCAGTGGCCTCATGGTTGTTGGGAAGATGCTTTTCCTGAATCTGGATGTCACAGTTTTCAGACTCCTATACCTTCTTCCCGATGGCAGGTGCAAAATGAGACCATGGTCAGGGTAGTATGGGTCCTTGATAATGCTGGCTGCCTTTTTGAGGCATCATCTCCAGTAAATCCCATTATAGTTGGGGAAGTCAATAACCCGTGATGGACCAGGCTGCGTTCACCACTTTTTGTAATCTCCTTTGTTCCTGGGCTTTCTAGCTGTCGAACAAGGTGATGATAGTCAATATGCTCTCTACATTGTATCTGTAGAAGTTCAAGAGAGTATCGATATACTGAATCTCCTCTATCTTCTAAGAAAGATGATGGGCTTTTTTCATGATTGCATCAATGTGTTGGGTCCAGGGCCGATCTTCAGAAGTATGCATGGCCAGGGAGTCAAATTATGGATTCCCTCTACCACAGACTCATCAATGAAGACAGGTTTGTGGATTCTCAACCATCCTCTTCTAAAGTCAACAATCAGTTCCCTAGTTTTGCTAACATTGAGAGCAAGGGTGCTGTTCTGGCACCATTCAATCAGACAATCGATCTCACTGGTTTATTCTGGCATCACTCTCCTTAATTCGTCCAACAAAGGTGGTGTCATCTGCAAATTTAAGGAGGAAGTTGAACAACAGCCTGATGTACTTTATGTGTTTTTATTGTCTAAGTAGTGCAATGTAGACGAGCCAACGAGGTCGCTTTCCCTGTTGATCTATCGCGGTGATGGGCAAATTGTAGTAGGTCAATTGTAGTAAGTTCAAGGTAATGCAAGAAAAATAGACAGGATGCCGCCTACCATTATACAGCTACAGTGAAAGTGCAGATACAAAAGTGTGGGGCCTAGAGATAGGTTTGGAGATCAGGAATTCATGAAATTAAATAAATTTGTCCTTAGCTTAACAGTTTCATGCTGAGCTTTGAACTACCCTGCAAAACCTGTTTCTTGAGAGCATCTTTGACAACTCTAACAGACCTTTCCGCCACCCCGTTAGAGGCTGGATGGTGTGGGAGAAACAAGTGTGTGTTTTACACCATTACGTTGCATGAACTCTTTGAACCGTTCTGAACGAAACTGAGGCCCGTTATCAGAAACAAGTTCTTCCGGTAAACCATGGGATGTAAAAATTGATCTCAACTCATCTATGGTATGGTCAGCAGTAGTAGTAGTTGTTTTTGGTGGTTTACTCCGGCAATTTTGGCAGACGCTACATTTGCTCACCAGTGACTCAATGTCACTGTCAATACCAGGCAAATACACAAAACTTCTGGCAATTGACTTCATGCTTACTATGCCAGGATGTTCGGCATGAAGTTCGTTCATAATTTTGTTTCTCAAAGACTCTTGTACAACCACTCTGTAACCCCACTTAATGCATCCCTGCTCACATGATAATTCATGGCATCGTTTATGGAAAGGCTTCAGCTCCGAGTTCAATCCACTATCGATTTCAGTCCATCCATTCAATGTTTGTTCATAAACCCACTTCAGCACATTGTCTTTCTTTGTTTCTGCTGCAATTTCTGTTGCAGTCACTGGAAAGTCTTCATCTACATAGAAACATAGAAACATAGAAAATAGGTGCAGGAGTAGTCCATTCAGCCCTTCGAGCCTGCACCGCCATTCAATATGATCATGGCTGATCATCCAACTCAGTATCCCATTCCTGCCTTCTCTCCATACCCCCTGATCCCTTAAGCCACAAGGACCACATCTAACTCCCTCTTAAATATAGCCAATGAACTGGCCTCAACTACCTTCTGTGGCAGAGAATTCCACAGATTCACCACTCTCTGTGTAAAAAATGATTTTCTCATCTCAGTACTAAAAGACTTCCCTCTTATCCTTAAACTGTGACCCCTAGTTCTGGACTTCCCCAACATTGGGAATAATCTTCCTGTATCTAGGCTGTCCAACCCCTTTAAGAATTTTGTAAGTTTCTATAAGATCCCCCCTCAATCTTCTGAATTCCAGCGTGTACAAGCCGAGTGTATCCAGTCTTTCTTCATATGAAAGTCCTGCCATCCCAGGAATCAGTCTGGTGAACCTTCTCTGTACTCCCTCTATGGCAAGAATGTCTTTCCTCAGATTAGGAGACCAAAACTGTACGCAATACTCCAGGTGTGGTCTCACCAAGACCCTGTACAACTGCAGTAGAACCTCCCTGCTCTTATACTCAAATCATTTTGCTATGAATGCTATCATACCATTTGCTTTCTTCACTGCCTGCTGCACCTGCATTCCTACTTTCAATGACTTCCCTGATTTATTATTTTGCCAAACTGGGATGAACACTTGTTGTAGTTCATCCATGCAGTTTTTAAATGCCTTCCATTGCATAATCCACCGTCAACCCTTTAAGAATCATTAGCCAGTCTATCTTGGCCAGTTCACGTCTCATACCTTCAAAATCACCTTTCTTTAAGTTCACGACCCTTGTTTCTGAATTAACAATGTCACTCTCCATCCTAATGAAGAACTCAACCATATTATGGTCACTCTTGCCCAAGGGTCCACGCACAACAAGACTGCTAACTAACCCTTCCTCATTACTCAATACCCAGTCTAGAATAGCCTGCTCTCTCATTGGTTCTTCTACATGTTGGTTTAGAAAACTATCCCGCATACATTCTAAGAAATCCTCTTCCTCAGCACCCATGCCAATTTGATTCACACAATCTATATGTAGATTGAAGTCACCCATTATAATTGTTTTACCTTTGTTGCATGCGTTTCTAATTTCCTGTTTGATGCCATCCCCAACTCCACTACTACTGTTAGGTGGCCGGTACACCACTCCCACTAGCGTTTTCTGCCCCTTGGTGTTTCGCAGCTCTACCCATATCGATTCCACATCCTCCAAGCTAATGTCCTTCCTTTCTATTGTGTTAATCTCCTCTCTAACCAGCAACGCTACCCCACCTCCTTTTCCTTTCTGTCTATCCCTCCTGAATATTGAATATCCCAGATGTTCAGCTCCCAGCCTTGGTCACCCTGGAGCCATGTCTCCGTGATCCCAACTATATCATATTCATTAATAACTATCTGCATATTCAACTCATTCACCTTATTATGAATGCTCCTTGCATTAAGATACAAAGCCTTCAGGCTTGTCTTTACAACACTCTTACCCCTTATACAATTATGTTGAAAAGTGGCCCTGTTTGATTTTTGCCCTGGATTTGTCTGCCTGCCACTTTTACTTTTCACCTTGCTACCTATTGCTTCTACTCTCATTTTACACCCCTCTGCCTCTCTGCTCTTGCACCCATCTATAACTTGCTAGATTGAGTTCTCACTTCCCAAGTCAGAGTTCTCATGGGGCAACGAGGACAACGCATCTGCAACTGTGTTGCACTTGGAGCTTCTATACTCCACCTTGTAGTCATACTGGGACAGCAAAATTGGCCAGAGCTGCATCTTTGATGCCGCCATGGAAGGTATAGCTGACTTGGGATCAAGTATCACTAATAGTGGCTTATGATCAGTCACCAGGATGAATGGTCTGCCGAGAAGAAACTGATGGAATTTCTTGATTCCGAACACGATGCTGAGTGCTTCCTTTTCTATCTGCGCATAGTTGCGTTCACTCGATGACAGGGTGTGGGATGCAAAAGCAATAGGCTTTTCCTGACCGTCATTCATTACGTGGGAGATCACTGCACCTACACCATAACTTGAAGCATCACAAGCAAGTTTCATCTCGCGTGTCGTATCGTAGTGAACAAGCAGTTTGTCACTTGTCAAGTTTTCCTTGCAGATGTCATATGCACATTGCTGTTCCTTTCCCCACGCCCATTTCACATCTTTTTGTAACAGATGATGAAGTGGCTTTAGCACAGTTGCTAAATCTGGAAGGAATCGTGCATAGAACTGCACCATCCCAAGGAATGATCGTAGCTCTGACACATTGTTGGGTTTTGGAGCATTCACTATTGCTTCAACTTTCGCCTTCACAGGGCGAAGTCCGTTGGCATCTACTTTGAGTCCAAGGTAGACCACCTCTGACTGCGCAAATGCACATTTACTTTGTCGCAGTTTGACATTGTGGCAGTTCAGTCGTGTGAGAACTTGCTCAAGGATTTCCAGATGTTCTACCATGCCCTCTGTGAATATCAATAGGTCATCATGGTTGCACACACAGTGCGGAATGACTTATAACATTTTGTCCATGACCGACTGGAACATTTTCTCTTTTTTTAAAGTCCGTTCAAAAACCCCGTCTGTTCTGGTGTAACAATTCACCTAAAACTTAGCTGTACAAAGGCTATTCAACTTGAGGAACTGAAAATCTTATACAATCCCAAGGACGGCATCTTGCCACGTAGACACAACATAGGGATAGCCTGACAAACTCCCGACGATTTGTCCAGCTGCTGTTTTAAACTGCAGTCCCCTGCATAGAAGGATCTGCGGCCTATTGTGTCCAGCTCGCAAACAACTGCGACACAACTCTGTATTTACTGTTTAAACTGTTAAACGAAACTGCATATTGCAAAACAGTCCTGCACTGTATTTAAAGGATGAGTTCACAAACTCTATCCCATCCTCGTCGCCAATTTTGTTATATTCCGGATGGCAGAATGAATAACAACTTACACGCAGGTTGCCTGGATCACGAGAGAGATTTATTTTCCAACGTTCCCTGCCTATATTGAACACCAACTCATTAATACATACATGAATATGCATGAATACATTACACTCATCTCATTCCCAAATGGGCTACCCCTTATTCTTACACTGAGACCCCTGGTTCTGGACTCCCCCAACATCGGGAACATTTTTCCTGCATTTAGCCTGTCCAGCACGGAAACAGTCCATCGGCCCAACTTGCCAATGCCAACCAAGATGCCCTATCTCCAACAGTCCCACTTGTTTGCATTGGCCCATATCCCTCGAGGACTTCAGTAGGGAGTGGATCTCTCCGTTAATGGATTTTGGTTGGGGAACACTTAGATTGGCTTCTTTGCCATGCAATCCATCTTGTCCATGCCAACTCAAATGCCTGCCTGAGTTATTTCCATTTGCCTGCTTTTAGCCACGACCCTTCCAAACCTTTTTTATCCATTTACCCACCCAAATATCGTTGAATAGACTCAGATGGAAACTCAAATTTCACTGTACCTGAATTGGTACATGTGGCAATAAACTGACCTTGAAACCTTGAAACCTTGAATGTTGGAATAACTCAGCGGGTCAGGCAGCACCTCTGGAGAAAAGGAATAGGTGACGTTTCAGGTCGAGACCCATCATCCGTTCCTGATGAAGGGTCTCGACCCGAAAAGTCACCAGTCTGATGATGGGTCTTGACCCGAACCATCACCTATTCCTTTTCTCCACAGATGCTGCCTGACCCGCTGAGTTACTCCAGCATTCTATGTCTATCTTTGGTGTAAACCAGCATCTGCAGTTCCTTCTTACACAAATATTTTTAAATCTGTGATTCTAAGCAGTCAATGACAATTTTGCACTTTTCCAAGGAGACTTTGACATAATCTTTTTCCTGTCCGTCTGGTAATTCCTTCCTGAAAATGCGCTCATAACAGAATGCCTGTTGTCTCGCAGAGAACTAGGGGAGGTGCTCAATGGAGCAAGGGGCTCAAATATTCTGGTTAAGCAAAGTAAGGTCAGCCCAACACCCCCTGTCGTGAGTGAGACCCTCCTTACAAGGATCACATTGTGCTTGCTCACATCTGTATGCAATGGTGATTGAGCATAACTTAATTAGCTCTCTTTTGCTGCCACCTTGTGCTGAAGATCAAGCCTACACTAACAACTGGTTAATATCCTAGTCTTTCACCATCTCGTTTATGATCATATGTACAAGGATAGTGAGCCAAAGATACCATGAAAAATCTGCCTTATTCTAAAATGGATTAAATTCATTTTTATCATCAATCTACACACAATACCCCATAATAAAAAAGTGAAAACAGGTGTTTAGAATTTTTTGCAAAGTAATTAAAAATAAATAACTGAAATATTACATTTACATAAGTATTCAGACCCCTTACTCAGTACTTTGTTGAGGCACATTTGGCAGCGATTACAGGCTCAAGTCTTCTTGGGTATGGTTCTACAAGCTTGGCACACCTGTAATTGGTTAATTTCTCCCATTCTTCTCTACAGATCCTCTCAAGCTCTGTCAGGTTGGATGGGGAGCGTCGATGCACAGCTATTTTCAGGTTCCTCCGGAGATGTCCTATCGGGTTTAAGTCCGGGCTCTGGCTGGGCCACTCAAGGACATTCACAGACTTGTCATGAAGCCACTCCTGCATTGGCCTGGCTGTGTGCTTAGGGTTGTTGTGTTGTTGGAAGGTGAATCCCCGCCTCAGTCTGAGGTCCAGAACACTCTGGAGCATGTTTTCATCAAGGGTTTTTCTGTACTTTGCTCCGTTCATCTTTCCTTTGATCCTGACTAGTCTCACAGTTCCTGCCGCCGAAAACCCCCCACAGCATGATGCTGCCGCCACCATGCTTCACCGTAGGTATGGTATTGGCCAGGTGATGAGTGGTGTCTGGTTTCCTCCAGATGTGACGCTTGGCATTCCGGCCAAAGTTAAATCTTGGTTTCATCAGACCAGAGAATCTTGTTTCTTATGCCTTTTGGCAAACTCCAAGCGGGCTGCCACGTGTCTACGGACAATTGATGGCTTGGTTTTTGCTCCGACATACACTGTCAACTGTGGGACCTTATATAGACAGGTGTGTGCCTTTCCAAATCATGCCCAGTCAATTTAATTTACCACTGGTGGACTCCAATCAGGTTGTAGAACCATCTCAAGGATAATCAATGGAAACAGGATGAACCTAGGCTCAATTTTGAGTGTCATAGCAAAGGGTCTGAATACTTATGTAAATGTGATATTTCAGTTATTTCTTTTTAATTACTTTGCAAAAATTTATAAACACCTGTTTTTGTTTCTTCATTCTGGCCTATTGTGTGTAGATTGATGATAGAAAAAATGAATTTAATCCATTTGTAAAATAAGACTATAACGTAACAAAATGTGGAAAAAGTGAAGGGGTCAAAATACTTCCTGAATGCACTGTAGATGAGCACAAAAACATATTAAACATAAATTACACACAATTTCCAAACAAAAAAAGGCTGTGCCAAAAAAGGACATTAGTGCAAAGAGCCAATTAGGATAAAATGTCTATGGTGGTGCAAGCAGTGGACTGTAATGTTCTGTTGTTGTGGTAGAATTAGGATTTAGCAGGTGGTTCACAAACCTGACAATTCTAAGATTTATTTGATCCAAGATGGCGACTCTTTGTGTGCTGGTCACAGAAGTACATCTGCAATCACACATTAGAATTGCTCCACTCTTTTAAATCTCTACTCCAACAGCAGCATTTCTTACTTTTCCTTTATCATGTATTTGTACACTGTGGATGGCTTGAATGTAATCATGTATTGTCTTTTCGCTGACTGGTTAGCATCTAACAGAAGCATTTCACTGTACCATGGTACATGTGACCATAAACTCAACTCAAGTCTAAGTAGCTGTTTCAGAAAATGGTGTGGTGGGACTTCAGGCTTCTGAACCTCCTGACCAATGGTAGCAGCGAGAGGAGGGCATGGCCCGGATGGTGCGAATCCTTGGCTGGAGTGTTCTAAAGCTGAGACCTACTGAGACTGTAGCGAAGGATCTAATGCTGACCCTGCTCTATATCCCACTATCATGCTGCACCCCCACTGTCTTCAGTCATAAACAGCATTAGTTTCCACTTATACGATGGTAATACCTGCGTCTGCCACACTATCAATTCTAGCAACCTTCCCTATTGCCTCCAAACTGTCACACTGCTTATCTTGCGTACATGAGCAGGAATTCCTTTCAACTATCAGGAAGGCAAAACATCAGCCTCCATGATACGCCCACTCCTTTCCCACTACTGTTTGCAACTAAGGTGCTAGTTAAGGTGAGATGTACTCTGGACCACATGTCCATATAGGAACTGACCTCAGCTCTCAAGTCATCTGATGTGGAAACCTTTCTATGCCTTTGTCCCTCCAGATAGCGCTGCCTCCCTTTGTATACTGATGTAAGTTTGTGACCATCCAAACTGCTAATTCCCCCCATTCCTGTTCAATCATCCCTGTGCCAGCTCCTTTCTAATCGAAGCCTCGTTAAAAAAAAATATATCCTCTACTCTGCAGTCTTGCTCCTCTAACAGTACACTCTTCCAGCCTAACTCACAGATGGCTTTGAGCTCTTGTATCCAGCCTTTTGAACTTCTCCAAGTTGAACTGCTTTACCAGAGAGAAGGAAGGGGTGATCTTTCAGGTCTAGACCCTTCTTCAGACTTGGAGTCTAAAGAAGGGTCTCGACCCGAAACGTCGAGTCTGAAGAAACATAGAAACATAGAAAATAGGTGCAGGAGGAGGCCATAGTGATCATGGCTGATCGTCCCCTATCAATAACCCGTGCCTGCCTTCTCCCCATATCCCTTCACTCCAAGAGCCCCTAGAGCTCTATCTAACTCTCTCTTAAATCCATCCAGTCGACCTGAAACGTCTCCCATTTCTTCTCTCCAGAGATGCTGCCTGTCCCGCTGAGTTACTCCAGCATTTTAGACAATAGACAATAGACAATAGGTGCAGGAGTAGGCTATTCGGCCCTTTGAGCAAGCACCATCATTCAATGTGATCATGGCTGATCATCCCCAATCAGTACCCCGTTCCTGCCTTTTCCCCATATCCCCTGACTTCACTATCTTTAAGAGCCCTATCCAGCTCTCTCTTGAAAGCATCCAGAGAACCTACCTCCACCGCCCTCTGAGGCAGAGAATTCCACAGACTCACAACTCTCTGTGAGAAAAAGTGTTTCCTCGTCTCTGTTCTAAATGAGTCTATCTTTAGTTTAAACCAGCATCTGCAGATCCTTCCTACACATTTGAAGTGCTTTATTGCCGGTGGCTAGATCATCTGCTGCCAAGGTTTTTTCTGGGATCTCTTTTCTTATTTTCTCTGCTCCTCCAGCTTTCTCTGCTCTTTAAGGCAGCCTCTAAAGCCTACTCTTAAGCCAAAACTTGATTATACTTTATTATCACGTGATAATAATTCTTTGTTTTGATCATCTGCCATAATGTGGCTTTGTGTCGAATATATTTGATGAAACTCATGTGAAGCACATTGGCTTTTTCAACGTTAATTATACTGCATAAATACAAATGACTTGCGTAATGAGAATTTGCATATCCTATGCATTTTAACACATGAATGTTGCTGATGTACAAAGGATTGAGTCGTGATCTACCTGAGAGCTCATAATAGTATATTACCATTAATAGTTCCAATACATTATAGAGAAGGTCTATTGAATTAGTATAATTCAGTCCTACTGTGATTCTTTGTGGAAATGGTCATCATAATCGATATTTGTAATTTTACTATTAGCTCTGAGCAGCCTTCATTGCAAGATTATGATACAGCCATTTTCAGTTTATTGAATGATAATGAAGAGCTGATTTAATGTGCATAGAAAATTTAGTCTGAATTTTTAATTGAAGTTAGCTGTGGGGAGAAAAATAATTGCAGCTTTGAGATCCATCTATGATCGAGCAGGGGATCCAAAAATATGTACAAAAATATGTTAATTTTTTTTATAATCCAGATGTTTTTTTGGTTTGAATATCAAATTAAGTTTCTTTTTTACTGTTCCCTACGTTATTAAAGTTGGGCTGTCCTCTACATATCACTTGGTGAAATTGTAATGTGCCCTAGGATTTGTTCCATTCTGCTACCTCTGATGACAGGTAGAATGGTGCAATACTCGTCCTGCAGGATGTGGGAAGTCAGGGAATCTGCTGGTGTCCCTGATGACTACACCTGTGGGAAAGGCATCCAGGCGCGGCACCTTACAGACTGTATGAGGGTACTGGAGCTACGGCTGCACATCAGAGAAAGAGAGTTTCATAGAGAGGAGTTACAGTGAGGAGGCCATGCCTGAGGTACAGGAAGAGAATAGGTGGGTGGCCACAGGAATGGGAGTAGATCGAGGGTACAGGTGACCCCTGTGTCCATTCCCCTTCAAAACAGGTACACCCTTTTGGATACTGTTGGGGGGGGAGGGGGGGGGGGGGGGGGGGGGGGGGGGGGGGGGGGGTGGGTGGGGGGTGGGTGGGGTTGAGCCATCAGAGGTGCAGCAGTATCAGTCAGGGCTGTGACACCAAGCCTGGCTCTGAGGCACGGTGGGGAAAGGTAACATCAGGCAGAGTCGTAGTAGGTAGGAGACTAGTTAGTTAGGGGGGCCAGCAGGAGATTCTGTGGCAGCGATTGAGCTACCAGGATGGTGTGTTGCCTCCCTGGTGCCAAAGCCCAAGATGTATCAGAGCGGCTGCAAGAGTGAGCACGGGCAACCAGAAGTCGTGCGGGTTGGCACAAATGACATAGGTGGGAAAGGGGATGAGGTCCTGCTAAATGAATGTAGAGAGTTAGGCAAAAAGTTACAATGAGGACTGCTGGATTATCTCCGGATTACTCCCAGTATCACATGCTTATGAAGGTAGGAACAGGACGATAGAACAGATGAATGCATGGCTGAGGAATTAGTGCAGCGAGTAGGAATACAGTTTTTGACCCTTTGGGTTCACTTCTGGGAAGGATATTGAGTACAAAAGTTGGGGCATCATAACACGCCTCTACAAATCATTGGTGAGCTGACATTTGGAGTATTTTGCAGTTCTGGTCGCTCAGCTACAGGAAGGATATCTCTAAATTGGAATTAGTACAGAAGAGATTCACCAGAATATTATCTGGGTTTGCAGGCTTGTGTTGTAGGGAGAGGTTGGAAATGTTGGGACCTTGGTCTTTGAAGTATAGGAGGCTGAGGGACATCCTTATTGAGCTGTACTAAATGGATAAAGTGAATGCTCACGTTTTTCACAAGGTAGAGGATTTTAAAACTAGAGAGCATAGGCTTAAGGTGAGAGGGGAGAGATTTAAGAGAGCTCAGTGGCAACTCTTCCACTCAGAGAAGTCCATATCTGCAATGAGCTGCCAGAGCAAAGTATAGAAGCGGTTCCAATTACGACTTCTAAAATACATTTGGACAGAAATAAGAATAGGAATGGTTTAGAAAGCTATGGGTGAATTGCAGGCAATCAGGGACTAGCTCAGTATGCCAAATTGGTTAGCATGGATAAGGCTTTAGAAGCAACACTCCAAGAACATTCAAGGACATTAACACCATTAAGATCATAGACAGGCTTCCAAAATAATATCTGGGGAAGGTAAGATAACCTACTGTGCTGTCAAATGAAACTTTAGAACGAGTTACCTGACACAAGTTGATAAAATGATGACTTTTAAAAGACATTTGGGCATTATTCTCCAAGAACTGGTGATTACTGTTAGGTTGAACAAAGCAAGAATTTCATTGTCCTATCTGGGACACATGACAATAAACTCTCATGAATCTTGAATCTTGTATCTTGTAATCAACCAAGGTGGCAAAGATGGCTGACAATGCTGTATACTTTCTTCTGTTCCGAATCCATCTTTCCAAAATCTCTGCCAATGTTCATTATGACTGATTATGGTTAAGCCGTTATTTGTGAAAGCATGTTTTCTTTTGCAATTATCACTGCCTTTTGACGTATTTAGTTCAATTGGGGAAGATGCTTAATTGAAACGACTACTATTACTGCCAATTCAAATACTTCTGTGTGATGGAGAGCAAGCTGGGCTCTCCCTCAAACCAGTTCTCTCCTCAAACCAGTAGGTTTGTAGGTTCTTTTCATAGATTGTTTGGTGTACTTGCACTTTAACTGACTCCAAGATCCTGAAGTATTCTAGGTTCAGCTGTGTTATATTATTATTCAATAAAGCTTCTCATGATTCATTATGACTGCCAATACATTATTAAGCTGGTTTGCCAGAACTTTTAAAATATTTTGATGTCTTTATAGCATTTACCTTTACAGTTATAAATTTCAACAACTTTATTAATTATAGTCTCGTAAATATCACAGCTTTTCTTGGGACAAGTAAAAAGTGCTATTGTCTTATTTGCAGTATTTACAGCCCTAAAAATTACCACTTAGAGGCAGCAAAGAGCCATCAATCCATATGGTTAAACCTAGGCTGGAGAAAAAAACCCTGGTTGTAAACCTTGGCAATAAAGAATGTAATTCTCAAGGGACTGGACAGGCTAGATGCAGGAAAAAATGTCTGGATGTTGGGGGAGTTCAGATCCAGGGATCACAGTTTAAGAATAAGGGGTAGGCCATTTAGGACTGAGATGAGGAGAAACGTTTTCACCCAGAATTGTGAATCTGTGGAATTCTCTGCCACAGAAGGCAGTGGAGGCCAAATCACAGGATGTTTTTCAGAGAGTGTTAGATATAGCTCTTGGGGCTAACGGAGTCAAGGGATATGGGAAGAAAGCAGGAACGGGGCACTGAGTTTGGATGATCAGCCATGATCATATTGAATGGAATAGAGGGGCTGAATGGTCTACTCCTGCACCTATTTTCTATGTTGTTTCTATGTTTCTATACAAATCATCATGCTGTACAAAATCATGAAATGAAGAACGGTTTTGACCCGAAGGGTCTGAAGAAGGGTTTCGACCCGAAACGTTGCCTATTTCCTTCGCTCCACAGATGCTGACTCACCCACTGAGTTTTCCAGCATTTTTGTCTACCTTTGATTTTCCAGCATCTGCAGTTCCTTCTTTAACATGAAATGAATAGATTGGGCAAACACACAGAGTCCTTTGCCCAGAGTAGTAAAATCAAGAGCCAGAGGATATAGCTTTAAGGTGAGGGGGGAAAGATTTAATAGGAACCTGAGGGGCAACCTTTTCACACAAAGGTTGGTGGGTGGATGGAACAAACTGCGTCAGGAGGTAGTTGAGCCAGGAACTATTGTAACATTTAAGAAACATTTAGACAGGTACATGGATAGGATCAGTTTAGAGGGATATAAGCCAAACGCAGGCAGTTGGGATTATTGTACATGGGGCATGTTGGCCGGTGTGGGCAAGTTGGGCCGAAGGGCCTGTTTCCATGCTCTATGACTCTATGCTCATGATAGCAGAAGATTACACCATTCAACCTCTTCTAATCCAATGGCATCAGACCACGCTACACTGAAAAATCACTTGTATTTTAGATAACTCAAATTAACCATAGCCTAAGCGTTTTCTTCATACTAAATGGCAACACACCCACTGTCAAAAACAAAAGAACTGTGGCATTCGTGTTTGAAGTTGGGCGACATTATTTGACAGTGTGTGAAGAAACAGTTAACATATTCTTCATTAATTCTGTATTATCACAGATGATGACACAAATCAAAGATCTTTATTATGTTGCCAAGCACAAAGTCACCATTTTGCAGAGATAGTGGCAGGATATTATTTTTAATGTATGTAATTTTTCCTAATATTTTAAAACATGGAAGATATTAGAGACAAACATTGCTCCATTACAGGAAATAATTAAACTTTATTTGAACTATAATTTAAAATAATTATAGATCATTGAATTTAGGATATGACATATATTTCTAAAAATATATAATACACTCCAAATGCTTTAATTTCAGTGGAATCTCAAATGTATGGATTGAGTGCAACTGATACTTATTGATGACAAAGGATACATTTTTATCACAGCTTCCAATGCACATATCACGAGAAGGTGGAGAAGAACCACTTCTATGGGAAGTGTAAAATCTCAGTTTAAGTATTAAAAACAGTAGGATGGAAATACCCTCTCAAGCACTCATGTTCACTTACAGAATTTAAATATTTGTTTCTCGAGCACAATATACGAAGTAATGTATCAATGACAAACCAGAGGAACATCTTTTGTTAGGCATTGTGATCCTGCGTCTAACATTGAAGATTACTACACTGCAGACTCAACAGAACTAGCAAATAGCAGCTGTTCAATATGGGACCATGGTCTATATCATGTTTCCACACAGACTGCAGGAAGGCAATTCATGTACATCAGCTGAAATGTGGATTAGTTGCAGTTGAATATTATGGGTATGCTGTTAAACTCCAACTTTTCAGAGATGTAAAGCAGGGATAGAAACATAGAAACATAGAAAGTAGGTGCGAGAGTAGACCACCAGGTCCGTCGAGCCCGCACCGCCATTCGCTCATGGCTGAACACTAAACAGACACACTTACCCACAAACAGTAGACACAAGACACAGAAC